>NC_134829.1:56027433-56072931 GCF_004210375.1 Tachypleus tridentatus | reverse complement strand
AAACAAACAAACAAAGCTGGAATTTTTTAGTTAACCAAACTTCTCACACTGAAGCTGTTTTAAGCATTAATGAGACAATTAGTAATAAGTGGATCATGTTACCTTTTGGTAATCTTGTTTTTTGGAGAGAATTATTTTGATCATTAAAATCTTGTCAATATTTGTTAAATCTATTGTTTATGTTACACATTCTTCATAATTATCAGTACCCTTTATTAATTGTTTATGTTACACATTCTTTATAATTATCAGTATCCTTTATTAATTGTTTATGTCACTCATTCGTTATAATTATCAGTATCCTTTATTAATTATGTTATTCGTTATAATTATCAGTACCCTTTATTAATTGTTTATGTGACTCATTCTTTATAATTATCAGTATCCTTTATTAATTGTTTGTTACTCTTTATAATTATCAGTACCCTTTATTAATTGTTTGTTACTCATTCTTTATAATTATCAGTATCCTTTATTAATTGTTTGTAACTCATTCTTTATAATTATCAGTACCCTTTATTAATTGTTTGTTACTCATTTTTTATAATTATCAGTACCCTTTATTAGTTGTTTGTTACTTTCTTTATAATTATCAGTACCCTTTATTAATTGTTTATGTTACTCATTCTTTATAATTATCAGTATCCTTTATTAATTGTTTGTTACTCTTTCTTTATAATTATCAGTACCCTTTATTAATTGTTTGTTACTCATTCTTTATAATTATCAGTATCCTTTATTAATTGTTTGTTACTCATTCTGTATAATTATCAGTACCCTTTATTAATTGTTTGTTACTCTTTCTTTATAATTCAGTACCCTTTATTAATTGTTTATGTAACTCATTCTTTATAATTATGAGTATCCTTTATTAATTGTTTATGTAACTCATTCTTTATAATTATCAGTATCCTTTATTAATTGTTTGTTACTCTTTCTTTATAATTCAGTACCCTTTATTAATTGTTTATGTAACTCATTCTTTATAATTATGAGTATCCTTTATTAATTGTTTATGTAACTCATTCTTTATAATTATCAGTATCCTTTATTAATTGTTTGTTACTCATTCTTTATAATTATCAGTACCCTTTATTAATTGTTTGTTACTCTTTCTTTATAATTATCAGTACCCTTTATTAATTGTTTGTTACTCATTCTTTAAAATTATCAGTACCCTTTATTAATTGTTTGTTACTCTTTCTTTATAATTATCAGTACCCTTTATTAATTGTTTGTTACTCATTCTTTATAATTATCAGTACCCTTTATTAATTGTTTGTTACTCTTTCTTTATAATTATCAGTACCCTTTATTAATTGTTTGTTACTCATTCTTTATAATTATCAGTATCCTTTATTAATTGTTTGTTACTCATTCTTTATAATTATCAGTACCCTTTATTAATTGTTTGTTACTCATTCTGTATGATTATCAGTATCCTTTATTAATTGTTTGTAACTCATTCTTTATAATTATCAGTACCCTTTATTAATTGTTTGTTACTTTCTTTATAATTATCAGTACCCTTTATTAATTGTTTATGTTACTCATTCTTTATAATTATCAGTACCCTTTATTAGTTGTTTGTTACTTTCTTTATAATTATCAGTACCCTTTATTAATTGTTTATGTTACTCATTCTTTATAATTATCAGTATCCTTTATTAATTGTTTGTTACTCTTTCTTTATAATTATCAGTACCCTTTATTAATTGTTTGTTACTCATTCTTTATAATTATCAGTACCCTTTATTAATTGTTTGTTACTCTTTCTTTATAATTCAGTACCCTTTATTAATTGTTTATGTAACTTATTCTTTATAATTATCAGTATCCTTTATTAATTGTTTGTTACTCATTCTTTATAATTATCAGTATCCTTTATTAATTATTTGTTACTCTTTCTTTATAATTCAGTACCCTTTATTAATTGTTTATGTAACTCATTCTTTATAATTATCAGTATCCTTTATTAATTGTTTATGTAACTCATTCTTTATAATTATCAGTATCCTTTATTAATTGTTTGTTACTCATTCTTTATAATTATCAGTATCCTTTATTAATTGTTTATGTAACTCATTCTTTATAATTATCAGTATCCTTTATTAATTGTTTGTTACTCATTCTTTATAATTATCAGTATCCTTTATTAATTGTTTATGTAACTCATTCTTTATAATTATCAGTATCCTTTATTAATTGTTTGTTACTCATTCTTTATTATTATCAGTACCCTTTATTAATTGTTTGTTATTCTTTCTTTATAATTCAGTACCCTTTATTAATTGCTTATGTTACACATTCTTTATAATTATCAGTATCCTTTATTAATTGTTTATGTAACTCATTCTTTATGATTATCAGTATCCTTTATTAATTGCTTATGTTACTCATTCTTTATAATTATCAGTACCCTTTATTAATTGCTTATGTTACTCATTCTTTATAATTATCAGTACCCTTTATTAATTGTTTGTGACTCATTCTTTATAATTATCAGTACCCTTTATTAATTGTTTGTTACTCATTCTTTATAATTATCAGTATCCTTTATTAATTGCTTATGTTACTAATTCTTTATAATTATCAGTACCCTTTATTAATTGCTTATGTCACTAATTCTTTATAATTATCAGTACCCTTTATTAATTGCTTATGTCACTAATTCTTTATAATTATCAGTACCCTTTATTAATTGCTTATGTTACTAATTCTTTATAATTATCAGTACCCTTTATTAATTGCTTATGTTACTCATTCTTTATAATTATCAGTATCTTTTATTAATTGTTTATGTTACTCATTCTTTATAATTATCAGTATCCGTTATTAATTATCACTGTTGTATTAGTTATCAGTTCCCTTTATCATAGCCATCATCTTATGTGTTAATTAACCATCACTGACATTTATCAGAGTTATTTGTTGGTTAATGGTATTCTTTATTTTAATTATTATTTTCCTCTTCACTGTTCTTTTATGTAGATATCAATAACCTTGATACAAAATAAACTCCAATGACTTAACATTAAACTTTAATTAAGCTTATAGATTACCATGTTAAAAGCATTACAATAACATTTCTCTTGTGAAGTGAAAATATTTGTGTCATGTTGAAGATTATTAATTATCAGTATGTATTGTTTTTGTTAGAGAAAAATTAGATGTTTTGTCAAGGATTTTCTTTTTTCGTGACTAAATGTAGAGTTCTCTTTTGTTTCTGTTTATAAATGTATAGCCAAATGCATAACATTACATATAATTGTGGTCCATCTTGGCTGTTTCACACTTTAAACTAAAACAAAAACTCTTATCATTTGTATGCTTATTGAGATTTTTTTCTCATATTCATTTCAATTTATTGCCTTTGCATCATCTGATGACAATCCATTCCAAAGACCAAAAACCATGTTAGAAAAATAAAACTGTCGTAACTTAAGATGACTCCTACCCTGCCAAAATGTATACTTGTGTCCTTTAATTCTACTATTCTCACAGTTAAATTTTGAAAAAGATGACTCATCAACTCTGTCAGTTCCCTTTACAATCTTAAATGCCACAATCAGGTTTCCAGTAACTCTTCTTATGTCAAGAGAAAACAGTTTGAGAGATCTCATCCTCTCTTCATTTAACAACTCTTTCATTCCAGTCACCATTTCTAGTAATGCTTTCCCAAACCCTTTCCAGTAATTTGATGTACTTCCTGAGGTGAGGAACTTAAGACTGAACACAGTATTCAAATGTAGCCTAATCAATGACCTGTACAATGAAATTATAACTTCTTTAGACTTGTGTTCAATATTTCTGTAGATAAAACCTAAAATCCTACCATTAGCAGAGATGCAATTCTTGGAGAGATTAAGAGATTGATCAACTGTTACACCAAGATTCCTCTCTTTCATGACACTGTTAACCCTCTTGTAATATCTTGCATTTATCATAATTAAAACTCATTGCCATTTATTTGCCCAACTCATTTAACGATCTAAATCCTTTAGTAAACCAGCAGCATCCTCTTCACAGCCAGTGACACCCAAGACCTTAATATCATCTGTAAATGTAAGTAATTTATCAACTACTCTTCTGTGTCTGTCATTGATGTAAATCAAAAATAGTAATGATCCTAAGATTGAGCCTTGAGGTACCTTCCACTTGTAACATTAATCCAGTTTGACTGACCTCCATTTATAATAATCATCCGTTTCCTTTCAGCAAGTCACTCATCCATCCAAATTACTAACTTATCCCTCACACCTATACAGACAATTTCTTACAAGCCTTTTATGTGGCATCTTTTCAAATGCTTTCTGAAAATCCAGGTACATCAAATCTGCATCCTGACCCTTGTTGACTTAAAAGCCAAATTTTCCCATAGTGAAACCATGTTGACAATCAAATAGAATAGAACTTTCTCAAATACTGTTTTTAAAATGATTTTTTCAATATATTCTCTAGTTTTTCCTCTCATTGATGTGGTGCAGAAGTTACTTGTGGCATTTCTTTAAGTTGTTGGGGATTTTAGGATTTCACTATGTAACATAAAAATGTTTTTATTTTGATGGGTTTCATATTTGAAATAACATTTCAGTCTTGTTTTCAGATATTGTAACTCCACCTGGATTTTAGTAATTTGATTGTTTTACAGTTTCATCACAAGTCCACAATTTTTCTTTCCTTTTGTGCATGTACATTTATGATTAGTTTTGTATTCATTTGGGACATGTAGAATTGCAATTTCCAATGTGGTATTTAATTGCATGGTTAGTTGTAAAATGAGTATGTTATAGGGTTATCAAAATGCTTAGTGAAATTTAAAGTGGAAGCATGTTTTATATAATGTGAAAAAATTGTTTGGATTCATTGGTTACTGAGATGTAAAAATGCCTTATGGTTTTCCAGTTTTGGTTAGCTTATACGAAGAACCAGAGAAACCAGAAGATGCCTTAAAGTATCCTTTTTAAAGTAGTTCATATACTAACTTATTTAATTTGTGTATGTTGTCATTTGTGGTTGCACTTTGAAATCCACAAGATATTTTTTATAGGAAAATATATACTTCTACTTTTTAAATGTAGTACAAGTAGTAATAATTTCAGATGATTTGATAACCTTTATTTGCCAAGCATTTAAGGTTTCTTGTATAATTCTGTAGTTTAGGTAGATTTTTGTGGTACTATAATTTTATATTCATTGAGATCTTTTTCACAGTAAACCAACATGCTTCTCTTTGTTAAAGTTTTCTTCACATCCACTGTTATCATAATAAAAAAATATATTTCAGAAAGTTTTTCCAAAGAAAAAACAAGAAACAAATTACTAAATGTGTATATATTTTTATTAAAGCTTTCAATGTTTTTTTGTATTTACATATCTATATACTTTTTTTTTCCATATCTCGTGATATATTCTTTAACAAGTGTACCCTGTTTTTGTAGTTAAACTATATTCTGTAATGTTACAATTCTCCCCACCATTGTCTAACTTTATCTTGTCAACAAACAATGCAACACCTTTGAAGTAGACTGAAGGATAAATTAATGTTGATATATCTCCCTGTGGATGTATGAAATTATAGACATAACATCTGAATAGTTTTTCTAAACATTGGTTGATGTAAGATGTTAAAGGATATGCTGTGCATCTGAAGCTGTGTTGCTTGATGTAGCTATGTTTTATAACATAGCACCTTTTTGTTGAAGGATGTGTAGTGTAGTCAGATTGAGTTCCTTAAAACAATCTAGATATTTTAAAGAAAAGCTAAGTGTTGCTTCACCTGATGTACTGGAGAAGGAGTCAATAGAAAGAGAATTAGCCACAACAAACCAACAGCTTGAAGATGCCAGGAGGGAAATTGAAGAACTGAAACAAAAGGTAGTTTTCTGTTTTTGATAATGTATCGAGACACATGGTAGTGTTATGCAGAAAAAAAACCAAAACCAACCTGCAGTACACACTGTCTGTTATTAACATGAGTGCCAGTTTAACAATTTTCACCTGGAATTGTGGTAATACAAATTGTCATAGTGGATGTACTCTATTGGACTCTTACCCCACATACCAAATTTCAAAGCAATCCATTAAGAAATACCTGAGATGTAACATCTCTAATACTGATTTTCTACCTTTTTATTTCTTTGCACTCAAAACTATGGAAACTGATTAAAAATATACTTCTTTTTAAACTTGATCCACTGATAGATTTTACAACCGACAATTGGGAGTTTCGTGTGGTGTAAATATTAGTCACTCAGTTGTGACCTAAAGTTTTGCACATGCCTGTGCAAAAAGTCACATGAACTGTTCGTGTATATGTTTTACCGCAACTTCACCTAAGAGTACAAGTGGATCATTTTTAGTTTTTTTTTATGCTTGGATTATAGATGGCTAATTTAGAACAGCAAAATTGTATTGTGAAAGGACATGAAGATATACAAGTATTGGTTAGGCCAAGCAAAGTAGATTAGTAGTTTGTAGTTCAAGTTTTCAAAAAAACAATCACATGGGCAGATGATCATTCATTGCCACGTTTTCAGCACAACTGTACTAAACTTTGTGAAATCATCCTAACTGAAGAACATTTAGCATCATGTGATATTTACTTAAGCAGTTAGGTTCATTCTGTAAAGAATTGTTCCAAATAATAGGGTTGCAAACCTAAAGCTGGTGTTGGTTACTATGAAGTGTCACTTTCTTATTTGGTTCATGTTGACCAAAAGTCAAGATATCTTATCAATTAACTTTCGGTGTGAAATAAAGGTGTAGCCAAAAAAGGATTGAGTGTGTGACTTGAAAGAATTAAATCACAGTTGGTGGCAAAAACAGTAGATACACATGTAGCGTTGATAAGAACTTTGCACCAAATATTTATTCATTAGATAGCCGGGCTGCATTTGTTAATTTACCCAAGTTTTATTGTGTGAAATAAACAAGTACATACACAAATGTTTGTATAATTACAGGTTTTAAGTATAAACACATGTTGTCAGGTTTAATTGCAACTTTTATATACCATTACTTCATTAGTAATGTCACAATGTATACTATGAAGGTGTAATTTCCTACCTGTTATTAACATATTTTAATGTTTTAGTGCATATATAGTTTTAAAAGATGGATCTTCCAAATAGATTGGCTTGTCTCCTTTCATTCTGATTGCCTGTTCTGGATCTTACTATGCACAGCTGGAATGATCTGATTTATCATCTGCAATCAGAATTACATTGATTACTTAACCAATCTTTATGTGTCACAGGATCTCTGATTAGTTGATTAACAAATACCAGTAATGCCCCAGCTCTAACAGCTTGAGAATAAAACTTCCATATTGTTAACTTAGTTTACGGGTTTAAGTCCAACCTATGTTGGCTAAGTGTTAACGTTGGCCAAGATGATAGTTCTTACCTGGTAATAAGTTTACCATACTGTAGACACATGTTTGTTTGAATGTGTTTATATTTAGTGTTTAAAGATATTTCTCTGATACACTAGCTGTAAGTAGTAATAGTACAAATTGAAACAAGTTTTGTTTACGAACTAGCAGTGGTTCTTGGTAATTTCAAAGACATCTTTCTTATTGAATGGTCTTTATTATTATTTTTTATAATGTGCTTAAAGCTGGCTGAAACAAAGATAGAAGATGGAAATGGAAATTAGCCATGCAGTTTGTTACCGAGAAAAGAAGATGGACGTCGAGAATAAAAAAAGTACTTTGAATATTTTTTCCCCATCTATCACTATGTTAAGTTATTGTTACTGGTATGCTTTGTTTTTGCTGAAAATGTGTTTCATAACTTGTTTTACTCAATAATAGCGATGACTTAATCTGTCAGTCAAAAAAAACGTGTTTTCTCTTGGACATAAGAGTTTAAGTTAAAAGTGTAGTTTATTTTTCTTTCAGTTGCAAATAAATAATTGTGTTTCACAGTTTAATATATATCATTATGTGTGTGTGCATTTATATGATTAGTTTATTTATAAAGGAAGACAAAACAAAGTACTGCTAAATGCTGAACCAGCTAAAGACAATTGTAACGCACTTTCTAGTGTATTTTGTTGAAACAATGTGCATTGCAACAAGTTCATTTCATGAATATTCTCTTAGTAGATAAGTTTGAATTATCTAACAAAATTATGCAGTCATTTGATACACCAGTAAATATTGTGCCATTAGGCATATTTTAACTCAGGTCAAAGTATATCTTTACAACTTCTTAGAATTACATATAAAATGTAATTATGGTGACTTATTATGAAGACCTACAAATAAACATTGATAAACCAAACTGTAATATTATATAAGTGTTAAGTTCTACATTATGCAATGAAATATTTAAAAAATAAATTTCATCCTATTATCAGAATTGTGACATTTGCTCTCTAGTTCATTTACCACCTCTCCAAGAAGTATGTAATTTCATGTAGATTATTCACTATAATATAGTTATTACTCATGCAAAGCATAATGTCTTACAGCATTCAATCTTATTTAATTACAGACCCTTAAAGAGAATCAAATACGTACCTGTCACATTCTTTAACAAAGAATCACTTGGCCTTAATATCTGTGCTGCACTTAGTAGTCGACTTGAGACTGTAGTAATCGTGTGTAATTTGTGATTTTTTTCCTAATCTTTCAATCCCTTCATACTAACTATGTTGAGCAAAAACAGAAAGTGGTTGGACAAATATGTAAAATATGGATTCACGTGTATAACGGAACATGATGGGAGTCAGCGTCCTCAATGTATGATTTGCAATGCCAAGTTGAGCAATTCTAGTCTAGCATCGGCAAAACTAAGATAACACTCCCTAAAGCTGCATGGAGATGGGAAATACAAGAACACAACGCTTGCTGAATTCAAGGTTAAGAGAGCCAGGTTCGACGAAAAGGCTACTTTGCCTGTTTTGTACCCATCGACAAACCGATCCTCACAGCATCGTACGAAGTTGCGTACTTGATCGCAAAGCAGGGCAAACCACACACCATTGGTGAAACACTCGTAAAACCAGCTGCGTTGAAGATGGCGAACATCATGCTGGGAAAAGCTGCTGAAAATAAGTTATCCCAAATTCCTCTTTCAAATGACACCATCAGCAGCAGAATAGATGACATGAGCGACGACACCTTAGCTCAAGTAGTTGCAGATCTGATTTCAAGACCAGCAACATTCAGCCTTCAACTCGACGAGACCACCGACGTTTCCAATTTAAGCCAGCTTGTTGTATTCGTGTGCTATGTGAAGAACGACGAGATGAAAGAAGATTGTTTTATTTTGTAAGTAAGCCTCTTTCATCAACAACTAAGGCAGACGACATGAAGAAACTTATGGATAACTTCTTTATAGACAACAATCTTTCATGGGACATGGTTTCTGCAGTTTGTTCGGGATGGAGCTCAAGTCATGCTGGGACAAAACTCTGGTTTTGGTGTGCTGATGAAAGCTGATGTAACACACTGTGTTCTGCACAGGCAACAAAAACCTGGCCTTCAAAACTCACAGAAGTATTAAAAATTGTAGTGGAATGTGTGAACTTTGTGCAAATTAGTGCCCTGAAGCACCCCAATATTCAAAGAGCTGTGTAATGAAATGGGCTCTGAATTGGAGGCACTTCTGTACCATTCTAACGTTCGGTGGTTATCCTGGGGATAGGTGTTGAATCGTGTTTTTGCGAGAGCACCAACATTGTCATGCAGATTGCTTTGAAAAATCTAAGTTCATTCTCATTTTGGCGTACATGGCCGATATCTTCAATACTCTCAATCATCTCAATCAACAGATCCAGGGCAGTGGAGTCAACATCATCGAAGTGGAAGAAAACCTGAAGGCTTTTCAAAAAACGCTACCGTTATGGAAACGAGGAACAGAGAATGATAACTTTGCTGGACAATTGTGTAAGTAAGATCAAAGATGTGTCTGAAATCGGAGACATTTCTGTACCCAGAGAACTGAAGCAAGCAATTGCCATGCACTTAGATGAGCTTGCAGAGTCTCTCGACAGATACCTCCCACCAGAGAGTCACATCCAGCATGGGTGAGACAGCCGTTGTCAATGACGAATACCTCGACGAAATCATTGAACTTCAGCAGAGCAAGGTTCAACAGCAACTTTTCAGAACAACGTTCTCAACATTTTGGTGTCACCAAATCGTAGCGTACCCTCTTATTGCTAAGAAAGCCCTTGAGATACTCATACCGTTTGTTACAACGTATCTTTGTGAGCAGCCCTTTTCAAGGATGGTAGACATAAAAACGAAGAAAAGTAACAGACTTTGTTGCGAAAATATGAGAATGGCACTTGCCATGGTGAAGCTGTGCATTTTTGAACTTGTCTCTGAAAGGCAACAGCAAAAGTCACATTGATTTGCAGTAAATATTCATTGAGTTTTGGTTTTTGTGTGAAATTCATGTTTTGTCCTTTGAACACAGTGATATTGTGTGCAACTGATGCATGGTTCATTTTGTGCACTAATAAAATATCTATGTTTTCATGTAGAGAAATATATATGCAAAAACGGCTCGTTTGGGTTGAGAAAATATTTTACATAGAAGAGCAAATAACATTTCAACCTTCCTCGGTCATTGTCAGGTTCACAAAGAAAGAAAGAGGTAACTGACCAGAAGCTGACCACATGTTTGGAAGGTGTTGTATAACTGAGTGTTGGAATGTAGAGGGCAGTGTTAAATATATAATTTATTATTTTATTGTATTAATATAGGTATAAAGGCATTCCTTTATATTGGTTTATTTTGGGGTTAAGTATTTGTATAAGTAAGGCTTCTTTAATTTTGCGTTTGTTTATGTTTGTTTCTTTTTTTAGTATTTGAGTATTTTCTATGGTTATGTTGTGTTTATTTGACTTGCAGTGTTCGAAAACGTGTGAAGGTGACTTTTTATGTTCTTTGAATCTGGTTTCCATTATTCTACTTGTTTCTCCAATATAGAAGTCGTGGCAGTTATCACATTGTATTTTATAAATAATTTTGGTGTGGTGTTTGTCAGTGTAGTTTTTACATAGTATAGATCTTAGTTTTGTGCCTGGTTTCTGAATAAATCATATTTTATTTTTCCAATTATGAAGGGTTCAGTACCTCCAACAAGGTTAAGAACCACTGGTCTGTAAGATGCTTGTATTGCTTAGTGAAAACATGCACAATTGCATGAAGATACACAGAACATGTTAAAATTTATTGTATTTAAAATAAAGGTCAGTTTAAGGTTAAATTGACCTAGCCCATAGCAAGAGAGTTAATGCTGGAACCTGACCTTTGTCTACTTCATTACATGGAATGTAACTGTGTTTGCAAGATTATATTATTTTCAGATAACACGTACAGTCAGCCACAACTGAGCTAACTCCTCTGTAACGAAAGGAAATAGCCTAGTTGCCACAGAACTACACACAAGTGTTATAACCATTGCCATTAGAAATTTTAAATTATTATGAGTTTATTTTGCCACTTCATTATACAAAATATCCACATTAATTTTAATCAAATTATTTTCCTCATAGCATGACAAACATGTTGGACAAAAGTGAGTAGAGATATTCTAAAACAAATAATAATTAATTTGTAAGACAGCATCTAAAATACAAATTACTTTAGTTATTTGCATTCCCACAATTGTCTGCTGTGATTCCTAACCCTTTAAACTCAAGTTGCTACAGTAGTCCTGTTTTACAGAGACTGATTGTATCAAAATTTGTATTCAGGTGAAAACAAATGTGATTTCTTTTCTACTCTAACAACTAAAACATTGAATTGCATATGAGATCATTTTTCAAATTTTGTGTACATAACTTACTGTCAGAATGGTCGAAGTCTTCTGGTAATACATGAAAACTGAAATGTTTTCAGTTACAAGAAAGTTACGATCATCATTCAGAAATACAAAGAAAATCATTTATTCTGTAACACAAACTGAAAATTTTTCTTGCAACTCAAACTATATATAAACGTTCAGTTACATCCTCTCCAACGGCTTCAAACTAAGGATCTTCATTCCACAACTTAGGACATTCTTCGCACAGTGAAAAAGCAAGAGTCGAGCCTGTAGATAACACAAGAGTTTTAAGTTTACTAGCTGAACTGTGAAAGAGAAATTGATATTGCATCTTTAAAGGAAAGAAAATTGTGAATGTTTATTAAAGTTTCCCAATAATTAGTAAGGTACATATTTATTTCTATCTATCAAGGTTTCATGAAAACACTGATAAAAATGTTACCATATACGATCACACAAGAACCAAAACTCAGTATTTTTTTGTCATTCTACTGTAGCTTTGCTGGAGAACAATAAAAAAGGACATATATATCCTTATAGAACTATTTTAAAACAATACATAAAGATGGACTATGTTAATGTTTCCATTTACCTGAGCAACTGTCATGTCTTGATTCTTCACTACAAGAACTTTGTTTGCACGTCCAGCTAAATGACTAAAATACAAAGAAATGAACATCAATAAGATGTAATCATGTGGTAAATGTTAAAAATATACATATGTATTTTTAATGTCAAAACAATATTCAAGGTTTTCTGTTCTGTCATAATAATCCTACAAGATACATTAGTATTCAGCACAGTCTTACTTGGTTTTAAACAACCAACATCAGATGGTGGCACCAAATTTCAATTTTAAGACTTTTCAAGTGTAGGACCTATACTGTTCACACAGTATCAATATTAGGTTGCATTATTAATACAGCTTTCCTAGACTTATCACTAAATAGCAGTCCCTGTATAGGCTAAGATCCTTATATAGATGTTCATTAGAATTGCTTTAATCTGCAAGTGTAATAGCATTAATAAACATTAATAAATGGCTTCAAGTTTATGATAAAACAGTGGTAGATATTCTGATAACAAGAACAAATTAATAATTAATTTAAAGAAAGTATTCTACACAATTCTACTAACTGTTCTGTCTTATGTGAAACTGAAAATGTCTAGTGAAGCTGAAACCTTAGTTATTCATAAAAATGGAAAAACAACAACAACAAAAAGTTCATATATATTCAATAAAGTAAAATGTGGAAAACTGATAAGGCTAGCCTAGAGGAAAGACATTTTCATAGTTTCCAATCTTCTCATAGTAATAACATTAAAAAACAAGACATTGAGTATGGGGAGAAAAGTGTCAATATGGACACTTTTTAAGGAAAAAACTTAAAACAGTTGCTTAAGTTTATAACTTTGAAATAAATATAATTTCACTTTATATATTTGTCCACAAGCTTACAATTATCACTTCCATAACGTGTTAACATGAGTTTAAAAACTGGTGATGGTCACCTATTGCGTTGTTGTGTTTTTTTATTAACGTTAGATTCAATGTTTCTACAATTTAAAAATTATCTTTATCTAAAAAGCTGTAATGAGGAAAAAATATGTTTAAAAGTATGAACACTACAATTTGTATGCAACAAAAAAATACAATTTTCATTACAATCTAATGTTATTGTTAACTCTCTTCTATGTGAAATGCATATTACACTATTAAACACAAAATTATTACTAGTGTAAACATTTCCACTAACTACATAGAAATACTAACCATATGACATAAAGCAGCTGTAACTTGACAACTTATTGTTTTTTTCCATGGTATTTATTCTAATTGTTGAAAATGCATCATTTTTCTTGTCAGTGTACACTAACCATTTTATTTCCATTACCTACAACTGTGTAAACCAGTTTAGTTTTGTGAAAAAATTTCAAATGTCATTACTGGCATTCTTATCCATCCACTTTACTAAATATAGACAACTCATTTAACGTAAAAAATCTTCAAATTTATGAACAGGATAAACATAAGAAAAATGGCTGCATCTCTTAGTCTCTTGTACATTTAAAATAATGTTATCACCTTTCTTATTTTGATTATACAGAAATACTTTAATTTTTATTTTGTCTACATTTTGAAACAAATACAATCCATAGATAGACAATTTTATCTGCAAATAAGATTTCCATTTTTCTTTAAATTATTTTAAAACCAAAGTTTATTAAAAAACAAAGAGCAGATGTTATCTGTGCTCTGCAGAGTAACTGAAATGTTATGAGTACCAGAGAGAGAACAAGTACTGGACAAGAACACATGGCTCCAGACTTTCGTACGCTTCAAAAATCACTTCATCAAATCTGGAAACAAAAGTTATAAAATCAACATTTTACCACTAAAGCAACACCTTTTGAGAAGACTAGATAAATTTACAGTAATGATAATCCTAATAAATTTAATCATGCTTGAAAAGAATAATTATTTTTCACTTCATATAAGATTCTGAAAAAACAATTTTTCCTTTTCTTAAATCATTACCACATTATGTGTAATGCATATATGTTATTATAAACATATTGTCTTAAAAATAGACATACCTTTAAATGTTACCAATTTATAAAGAACTACAAAGGTCAGTGAGAAAAATTCAAAATACTTGTAGTGTTAAAGTAGCATCTGATTGAAGTTGATAGCAAAGCCTTTACAATGATTTCAGGTCAATGGTAGTCAATGTTTCAATTGGTTTACTTTTTTAATTCTCTCATACTTTTTGGAACATGTGCTAAGAATAAAACAAAGCCATACACATAGTAGTAATTCCTAGAGAGTCCAGGTGAACCTATGATATATTCATTATATTATTTTGCCTTATTATCCTCACATAAGGTTTTTAATTAACATTTGCTCCCTATATTCAATGTTTTCTCAACTTGTGTCACTTAAATAATTTGATATTTCCTCAAGTACTGTATGAAAACGTTTTTCTGTTTAAAACTGTGGGTTTTATATTACATTCAATGACAAGGAGATTTCTGGAATTTTTTATTATCATTAGTATGTTTTTTGCCATCAGAAATAATATTGTAAAAAAAAATTAAAATATTCAAACAGAATCATAATCTTCGGTATGAATGATCAAACATACTAAATTTGGTTTTTAGAATCGATGTATATAAAAAACTTTCGTCTGTACACAACAGCGCCATCTTGTGACAAAATTTTGTTTCTATTGACTCCACTGAAATTGGTGTTAAAATTTTATTTCTATAAATTTGATAAGAAAGTATTTGAACACTGATTTTTATTCATTAATCTTCTCAGTTCTCTTCAATGCTGTGAAATGTAACAAGGTTTGAAAATTTAAAGTTAATATTAACAAGTTCTTAATTAAAATCAAATGTATCAAGTTTATAAAATAAAAGCTCAATAAACAGTTGTACCTTGAAATTTAAAGTTAATATTTTACTCACAAAATCAATAGTATCAAGTAGAATAAATTACATATTGTACACTTTTCTTACTTAGCAAGGTGTTGCACTAAATACAGAGCCTCAGGTTCCACTAAAGCAGATAGATCACAGTCGACATCAAGGGTCACACCACAGTTTCTTTGAAGACTGAAACAGAACACCAAATATCCCGACACATCAATCAACACAAGATATACCAAACAATACACTACCAAAAAGAATATGTACTGCAACTGTATATATGGGTGTAAGCTTTATATATTGTTCTAGGAAAGCCTAAACTTTTGGCAAGATAATTCACCTTTTTATAAATAACATATTGGTAGAGCCCTCCACTTACCAAATTAGTTTAGGTTTTGCATTGTCTAACACCACCTTTTGTGTACAGTATGAACAATGAAAGAAGTGAGAACTGTAATTCAGGGAGACTGTATAACATTTATGAATAACTGTTCGTCTACATACAAATACGGGAGGCCTACAACAAGATCCTGCACTATGGCCTGTTTATCTCGTCCATCACCATTGGTTATAAACCCATACAAGAAGACATTTATAAGTTGTTTAGTAATAGATATATTACAGTTAATATGTGATAAATACTGAAGTTTACAGTAAAAATTATATTTATCTTAAGTTAAAATAGGATTACAATTATACAGTCACTCATCTGATTTTATCATCAGGCTGAACATTAAATATTGGTTATAAGATATTTGGCTAAGGATGGAAATGCCCTTATACTATTTATAAAATGTTATATTATTATTTATATGTAAAGATTACCATTGAATATTTAACATAGTTAGCTAGTGACATTAGACAACCTTTTACATGTTAGTACTAATAACAGTAATAGCATGTTAAAATATAATTATAATTTAAGTACACTTAAACATTAGCTATGGTTACAAATAGTCTAGCTACTATGGGTTCTCAGTTGATAAAGTGTGATAGATACTAAGAGAACATTTTATTTATAAACTCTGGTTTAAGTGTACTATTATGGAAGCTAGTAGCCATGATATACAGTTAATTTGCAGGTTGGAAGAGAAGTTGGATGGGTTTTTTTGGGAAAGGAGAAATGTAAATTACTTGAAGTGATGGCGAGGCTTTGTGAAGAACTAAAAACTCCTGCACACAGTTCACAAACAGGGAGCTAGAAACAAATATGGCTAAAAGTTGAGAAAATAATGCATTTAAGGACAAGGATGGGCTTCATTTTAAGTTAAACAACTGGTTCCAAGCACTTAATAGTGATGAGAGAGAGCAGATAAATCAAACAGATTGGATCACAAAGGATGACAACGTAAAGAACAGGGAAGTTACAGCTTCAGTGACTCTAGTTAGACATGTAGATATAGTGGTATGTGTAGTAAAAAGTAGTTACAGATTACACTTTATCCAGGAGTAGGGATATGATATAATTGATAGAACCAGAGGTACTACCAGCAGTTCAGATTTTGTGGAACATGTTTGGGTTAATGATGTAAAGAAAGATGGATCTGGCCAGGTAGTTAAGGCACTCGACTCGTAATCTGAGGGTAGCAGGAGTTTATTGTGAAGTACAAAACACTGATAACGACACATTTAAAGAAAAGGGTCACAGCTTGATTTTGTCAGGGATAGATTGTGTCGCTAAAATACTGAGTAGGTAACTAAGATTGAATGCTACAGTTTAGATCAGTACGTATAGATGAACAAATAGGTTGATTGGATAGTTTTTTAATAATAAAGTTAATATTTTAGAAGTGGATGGTTTACACTTAAACAAAACAGGGGTTAGCGTGTTAGCAAAGGCTACAGTGATAGATTTAAGCTGGGACTAGAGAGAGGTGAAGGGTACAAGGTTAGTAATATAGGAAATATAATTGACAGGAAAACATATACAACCAACATAAAACATGGATGTATTTTAAAATATATGATTAATTGTTACTGTTATAATGTTAGGAGAATTAGAAATAAAACTGATGAGTTCAAAACAGTTGTGGAAACTGAGGAGTTTGATGTTACTGTTATCACTACAACTTGGTTGGATTTGAACAGTTTGATGTTACTGTTATCACTACAACTTGGTTGGATTTGAACAGTTTGATATTACTGTTATCACTACAACTTGGTTGGATTTGAACAGTTTGATATTACTGTTATCACAACAATTTGGTTGGATTTGAACAGTTTGATGTTACTGTTATCACTACAACTTGGTTGGATTTGAACAGTTTGATATTACTGTTATCACTACAACTTGGTTGGATTTGAACAGTTTGATGTTACTGTTATCACTACAACTTGGTTGGATTTGAACAGTTTGATGTTACTGTTATCACTACAACTTGGTTGGATTTGAACAGTTTGATATTACTGTTATCACTACGACTTGGTTGGATTTGAACAGTTTGATATTACTGTTATCACTACAACTTGGTTGGATTTGAACAGCTTGATGTTACTGTTATCACTACAACTTGGTTGGATTTGAACAGTTTGATATTACTGTTATCACTACAACTTGGTTGGATTTGAACAGTTTGATATTACTGTTATCACTACAACTTGGTTGGATTTGAACAGTTTGATATTACTGTTATCACTACAACTTGGTTGGATTTGAACAGTTTGATATTACTGTTATCACTACAACTTGGTTGGATTTGAACAGTTTTTTTTTTAAATACCAGAGTACAGAGTACAAAATAGGTGGTTAAATCTTGCAGTGGGTCACAAGTCATCATGTTTGTTGACTCGCATTGAAAATTTTACTGAACATTTTATGAACTGATCTGAATAACTTTGGTATCAAACTAGATTATAACAGTATTGTATATTTGATAATTTCTTAATTTAAAAGTAAATATTGATTTTTGTGTGTCTTATGTTGCATAGAGCATTTGTTCAAATTAGATGTCTGTGATGTCTAAATAAAAAGTCTACAGTTTTATTCAAATTAGGAACTCAAATTCGAGATACCGCTAGAATACAAAACAGGAATCTCCTACACATGCTGAGATATCATGCTTTTTCCAAAACACACACAGAGGCCATGCTCATCTTTTTCCATTTTTGGAAATATATCCTTAGGCACACATACTTTTGTTGAAAGTTCGTAATGTCCTTGTAGTGGCTTTTTGGACCATTTTGAAATAAAATGACATCTTGTTCTTTAGATCCAGAATTTCAAGCTGGTGAATTGTGTCTCTAGTTGGCTTAAAATTCTGTATTTCTTTTAGATCCAAATACAGCTCAGTTACCAAGCTTGATAAATTATAGTAAATTTTATGGTACTGATGTAGTACTTAATGAATTTTGGTTATTTCAAATGTATATATAAAACCTAAAAAAATTACTTTGTTTCACATTCTCCATGTGCAAAATTTGATAGGCTTAGCAACCTATGGTAAGCAGCAAATGAGTACACAGTTCATAAGTAGAAGAAATAACAGTTTGTCATATTTCTTTATTTACTGTTCTACGTTTTAATAAAAATAGCTTTATAAAAACTTATTTGTAAATTGTAATAATGTACATGTATATATATAATGTATTATAAATGAAATGACCATTTTACACTAAAATGCAACCAAGGCTTTTGTATAGGTCAGTTTTATATTTTTGGATATAGAAACATAAGTGCATGTGCACCACATCAACACAACTTCTGTAATGTTAGCCACACATGACTAGAAGGTTAATACATTAAAAAATATATATATATAAATGTATAATGTATGAAATTTAAGCTACTTAGACTGAACATGTGTGTTTTTGTGTTGTAATGTGTAGTCATTTTAGAATGAATAAAGCATATTTTATATTTATTTCTTAATATTTTCTGGTGGTTACAACATTAGTCGAATTTACAGACCTCATATAGTTAAGGTAGAGAATATAATAGACAAAATGTAAAGTTTTACTGAAGAAAGACAAAGGTTTTACAGATTACACAAATGATATGTGACCTTTATGAGACAAAGAACTGTGTTCTAATCATAAAATGAAAATCACTTTTGTATTTCTACTCAGACCAGTAACGAAACATACTCAGTATTTTCACAAATGAATCTTTTGTAAAAATACTTCATTAAAAAAATCAGATTTTGTATGTACCAAAGACTTGTAATCTCTACTAAAAGTCTACCAAATTTTGTGGAGTCAGAAACATGCTGCAAAATAACTTAAAATATAAATACTTAACTCCTATGTTATATCCAACTCATTCTGAAAGGGGTTAAAAAAGAAAGTTAAAAGGGCAAAGAAGGTTTAGAAAATTAAATCAAACAATCAAGAATTCTTCAGGACTTAATGTATGAAGAAAATAATGATATAAAATATATCATTTTGAATCTGAAACTGTAAGAAAAAGGTTGGGAAACCTAAAAATTGATAAATCCACTGGACAAAATAACTTTTTATCTTAAAGTTTTACTGGAACTAAGATCGTATTTGTGAACCACTAGCTAATATATTTTATAGGCCTTTTTTTATAGTAGTTGTGAAAAAGTATTAAAAGGCTAGAAGATTGCTAGCGTTAGTCTAATACTTAAAGGAGGTGATAAACATTGCCCAGGCAATTACAAGCCAGTTAGTATTACATCAGTAGTTGGAAAGGGTTTGGAAAGTGTGTTTAGAAATGCATTGCAGAGTCACTTAAAGCAGTTAGATATTTTTGATATAGTGTCAAAGAGACAGCATGGTTTCACTAAGGAAACAAATCTTGTTTAGGAAATCTAACAACTTGCAATGGTTGATGAAGTACTGTTGATTTGGTTTACCTTCATTTCCAAAAAAATGTTCGATAAGATGCCTCACAAAATACTTCTTATAAAAATTTAAATCTGTGGGCATGGGGAAAATGTTATTGAATTGCATAGAAAATTAACTGTAGAGTAGAAAGAACAGAGTAGTAATAAATAGTCAGAACTGACTAGATCACAGTAACAACAAGAGTGCCTCAGGGCTTTGTGATGGACCCTTTGCTGTTTGCAATTTAAATTAATGATTAAGCACAAAACTACACAATGAGCTATTAGTGCTCTGCCCACCATGGGTATCAAAATCCAGTTGCTAGGGTTTTCAATACACAGACATACTGCTGTATCACTGGTAACAATATTAACTCTGGAATGGCTAACAAAAAACATTTCCTAACTTTACAGACGACTCCACATTTTTGGGGTGACTAACTGTATTAAAGATGCTGCAGACGTATAGGAAGAGTTAGATCATTTGATACAGTAAGTGGCACATGATGTTTAACTATTCAAAATGTAACGTGATGCACATGTAGGTTTTTCACAATTCAAATGGGATTACATTAAATACTGTGGATGAAGAAAAAGATCTTAGTGTTGTGAGTTAAAAATCACTGAAGTCATCTGATCAGTGTACTGTAATAAGCAATACAGTTATAGGATTTGGGGCAGCATCAACAGGAATAGTGAATATAAGATGAGAGATATTATTGTTTCGCTGTACAGATCACTCATCAGAGTACTGTGTACAGTTTTTGACTCCCTTCCTGAAATAAGACATTGAATTGTTTGAGAAGATACAGAGAAGAGCCACTAGAATGATACCTGGGATGGTAGGATTGTCCTATGAGGAAAGCCTAAAATATCTGAACTTGTTTTCTCTGGAGAGGTGAAGGGTCAGAGGGGATTTGATTTAAATGTTTAAGATTATTAAGGGTATTGATAATACAGACACATCAAACTTTATTGTGTTATTAGTAAAAACAACAAGTCAAGGGGTCATAAGTTCACATTTTGGCAGCATAGGAGTCATCTACAGTTTATACAGTATTACTTTTCAAATACAGTGGCTGGCTTTTAGAATGAGCTGTCTTCAACGGTTGTGGAGGCAAAAATTTAACTAAATGCAAGAATATATTAGATTAATACATGATTAGTAAAGAGCGATTATAGTTGGAAGCTGGAAGGGTGTGTGTTTTCTTATAACAAAGCCACATTGAGCTGTCTGCTGAGTCCACTGAGAGGAATGAAACCCCTGATTTTAGAATGAGCTGGAAGGGACATTCTTGATGGGCTAATAAGCTCCTTTATGCCCCTCACAATTTTTATGAAATGTAGGATACATCTCCAGTTCTTTGACGAATTTATAAAATACATTAGTTCATTATTATGCCATAAAAACATTACTCGAATCGATGTAGGTATTGTCAGCTATATAAATGATCTACTCAGCCAGTACTAAAAGAGCTAAACAATAATATTGAGGTCTACTATGGATTTAAATACACAAAAGGTATTGTAGATGTGTAATTTAACATGCCATTTTTTGCTATGCATAATATATTAAGCACATGTTATTTCTAGCTCGTTGCTTCCATAATTACTACACAACCTATGACAATAAGTTAACATAAAAACAAATGTATTGAAGCCCAAGGAAATATATATATATATATATATATACACATATATAAATACACATTATTTTATTCTTTCCTTACTGAAAATTCAATTTAAAGAACTATAAAGTTTACTTTTAAAAACCACTTTACTTACAGTAGATAAATGAAAACAATTTGCAGTAGTTTAAAACTGGAATATAAAATATTAACAACTGACCTACTGATTGGTGTGCTTGTTTCAACTGTTGTTTTGTTTATTAACAGACAAGAGAAATGCAATGTCTTTGAAATATAATTTACAGAGGTATGTCAAGATATTCTTACTTAGCTAGTCGTGCATGACTGTATTGAAGCACAATCCCACAATCTCCTTTATCTTGGACTGCACGCTCCCACTTGAATGTGTAATCATTCCGTCGTCTACTCTTCAGATCGTTTATCAAAACTGCCGAGACTCCTAATATATCTGCCACCTCTTCAACCTCTTTTGTAACTTTTGTGGCTGAAATTTTAACAATCAATTAGAAAACTATAATTTTGTTCATGTATTATTTGATCCTTAGTAAACCTAAGTTGCACACACTATACATACATGTATGTTAAACAATGCTTTTAATCACCTGACATTTGTTTTATATTGTATCCATCACAATATGATGCTGTAATTGTATACAATATTACTAACAACGTTAAATATACAGCAAATTTAATGTTTCCCTGGCTATAGAATATAATAATCGTTTTTCTCCAGGTGAAGATAAGTGCAATAAAACTATAAAAAGAATAACAACAGATAAACAAAGTTACTGTAAATTTGGATGATTTTAAGTTTTCTTGGAACAAATATTTTTTTTAAATGTATAAAATGAGAACCTCGTACAATATGAAGCATTGACTAACATTCCTTTAACCCTACCAACATGAGGCTTTCTAAGGTCATGGGGTAAATGTCATGCCATCATATTTGTAGGCTCACTTTAAAAATGGTATTGAATTACTATTTTGTGCAGGTGTTTAAACAGATATGGTGTCACATTATAGATTATAATTCAAATTTTAGTACTATACAATAGTTGATTTCTTTATTTATAAGTAAATATTATAATAAAAATCTAAACATTGATTGCTGTGTTTCACAGCATGGTGAATGCAGCACTGGTTCAAGTTAGATACCTGTGACATCCAAATATAAAGTCTTTAGTTTCTTATCAATCAAAAACTTATATTACCAATATCAACAAGCTAGAATATAAGATAATGCCCTCTAAATATTTTTTTCTGTGGTATACATTTAATGAATCAAACAAGGTGGCACTACCCACCTCTTCCATTTTTAAAAATACTTGCTTTTGTACACCTACTTTGTCCAGTGATGTGTGTATAAAAAGCTCTGAATGTTCTATAATTCTTTCTCAACCAATGAAAGGTATTTATGCAGTTATCTCTATACAACTGGTATGGGTACTAACACTTTTATTAATAAGCAGAGAACAACATTTCAACCTAGGAAGATCATCTTGTCAACCTGAAGATGACCTAGGAAGGTCAAAACATTGTTCTCTGCTTATAACAGTGTTAATACTAATACCAGCCATTCTGAGATACATTTTATTTCAAGTGAGTTTTTCATCGTCAAGAATAGTTATCTCTTTCTCTTCATGCTAGATTACAAGCAGCGAGACATTAATGACCTCAAAAAATCATATGTTTTTAGACCCAAATGCAGCTTACTTACTAGACAGGATAAATTACAGTGGAATTCAATGACATTGAAATTGTAATTTATAATGTTTTTGTTATTTAAAAATGTACATTTAAACCTTACAAAATATATTTGATTTAGATTTCTCATGTGCAAAATTTGTTACGATTCAGCAACTTACAGCAAGCAGCAAATGAACACAAAGTTTATAAAAAAGAAAAGATAATTATTTTATATTCTTCATTATTTATTGTTGTTTCAAGAAAAAAATAAATTGATTAACTTATTTGCAAATAGTAACAACGTATGTACACATAAAATGTATTATAACCAAAGTGTGACTATTTTTTGATGACAAGAAACCCACTTGAAATAAAAATGCATCTCAGAACAGCTGGTATGGGTATTAACACTTTTACTATTAAAGCAGAGAAAAATGTTTCGACCTTCCAGGTTTTTGTTAACCTGAAGATGACCTAGGAAGGTCAAACGTTTGTTCTCTGCTTTAATAATAAAAGCGTTGATACCACACCAGCTGTTCTGAGATATGAAGTGTGACTATGTTTTACAATATAGTGGCCCACTAGAACACAGCCAAGACAGCCATGCTTGAAAGGTGAATATAATAAAAATAGTATATATGTATAGATGTATAATGTTATGATATTTAAACATTTGTGTTTTCATTTTATAATTTGTAGTTATTCTACAATGAAAAAACATAATTTACATCTATTTCCTAATTTCATATGATGGTTACAAGATTGGTCAAATGGACCAAACCCACAAAGAAAAAAATATAAAGTTCTTCGAAAAACATTTGATAATTATCTGGAGGTTAGGATTTTTGCATGTGAAATTTGAAAATTTTCTAATGTTTAGAAATATTTTTGATTTTAAAATGAAAATTATTTTTCATTTTATAAAATTTTATAAAAATATTACTTTTCATTTTGAATGGTCACCATTCAAAAAGAGAAATACAGAAATCTAATATTTTGTGTATGAAAGCTTTATAATGTTTGCTGACAATCTGCAAAACTTCACAAAGATACACATACTGTATTAAAAGTTTTAGCTTCAAATACTATACCACCATGGGCTCAGTCACAGGGACGGACCTTTTAATAATTGTAGAATTAAAAACAGTCTCAAACTTTCTCTGATAATCAAACTTGAAATGCATTTGAACATTAAAACTATTCAAATAAATAAAGGGAGAAAAAATTGAGATAAATTTTAAAGCACTAAACTGTTTTTTGACCTTCAGAAAAATTATTTCAGACAGAAGCAACTTTATAAGTTAAGAATGTAAAACCATCTCTAACATAAAATAAATGTATAAAAAATAGAAAGTAATCTGATATCAATATATCAAATAATATAATCAATTCTATTAATTAAAGTAACAATTAAGTAATACACCTTACTTAGAGAAGACAGAAATTTGGGATTCTTGTTGTAACAATCTGTTTAAATCAAGTTTACAAAATCATGAACCTTCCAAGTATTTTCACCATCTTTTATTGTGGATGTTGCTGTTACTGTATTCTCATGAATACTAAAACTAATATGAATTTTACTTTTAAATAAATCAAATCTGTCTTAGTATACTTGTGACTGACATTAATCTTGTAAAGACAAGTGGTAGGAGAACATACTTGGAGAAGCTTGAATTTTTTCCAGGGCACGATACTTAGCTTCGTTTAGGATATCACCGAGAAAAACCATCTCTCCTCTTCTGGAACTCATGCCCAGCACACGCCCAAATTTTACGTGTTGTAAGGTACTAAAACCAAAAGTACACATACAGAGTATTGCTTCAAAACACACTGACAATCAGTAAATTATACTTTAAGTTTCAAATTGAAAGATATTTAAAAAGTACACCTTCAATCTAAAGCTTTTCATTCACAAAACTAAAGGTACTATTAATATAATAACAATAATAGTTTTACAAAAGACATTTAACATTGTTGAAACTTTCAGCTGTTTTACGAAGCCCCAAATAATTCGGTGCATGTGAGACACTAAACACTACCTCAGCAATCTATACATACTCCAACAGGTTTGAGAATCTAGCTACTTGCCTGAGTTATACTGTTAGAGTTTTTAGTACGAAGGTTGCTGGGAATTCTTCTACTGTAGGTGTCTGTGACTTGTTGCTGATAAATTTGGACAATAAGTGGACAGCACACAATCCACTTGTTTTAAAATAATATATATTCAAAACAAGTCAAATTTATATGCAAAAAATTCTTTAAACTATAGGTCATCACAGTTTTATGTAAAACAAAATAACCTTTTCTTGTCAAGACATCACACAAATTGATTCAATTACTTTAGAATCCAATTGACAAGATGAATTATTTTTCTTTACTCTTATCACAATAGTACCAGTAAATAATTCACTTATGTTATCCCATGGATTACCATAGTTATATCTTAAACTTCAAATTCATACCAACGTGTAATTACTTTTAGAATACCCTTTGACAAGACCTATTCTTTTCTCCATTAAACTGTGAAACTCACATTAAAATTTTTCCTGTTAAAGCTAATTACTTATATGCCAGCTAACTTCATGTTTTCTTTTTCTGATGAACCTTTACTTTCACTTCACTTAATGTTTTCTGACTAAACTTCTAACTTTTTATAAACTGTTCATCATATCTAAACTGCCAATTATTCAGTGTAAATCTGTCTATCTTGCACTAACTAGTGCCTATATGTCTTGTTTACTGAGGTCTCAAACTTTCTATAAACTATCCAAGTGATACTATAATGAAACAATACACACTCAAGGTAACAAGAGAATACCAAAGATTCAAGTAACTTGACACCAACAATATTACAAAAGCACAGTACAACAATCAACTTTGTACACGATGTGCAACTCGTTACAGAGTAACATAACAAAATTTGTCACAACCAACACTTAAAACAACCAACCTTGAACACTCCTAGTCATGAAAACTAAACAATCGTTAAATATTAAGTCACAAAATGAATTAAATAATAACTCTTACACTAATCAGTCTTGTATGCCCAATACACACAAATTTCACCATGTTTAAAACACTGAACATTAAGTGAATCATCTATATTCAAAGATGCTAAATACCTGAACCATTTGTAGTCCAACAGTTTTAGAATGCTAAATAGTGCAGAAAAATGGTCACTCTGGCTATTGTCCACCTGTACTGCAAACAGAACATTTTAATGAGATGGCATGTTCAGCAATGTGAACAATTTCAGCACTGTATCTAGAGATAATGTGAAATTATATCACAACAGTAAACAGAAAGGTGACATCATAAAATCATTTTCATTTTAAAACAAATTTAAATATTTAATTTTTCAAACAATTTCAAATTTGCAAGTCTTTCACGTCTAATATGCAAACATATTTTGCTCCTCGCTTTCACTTTACTGTTTTCTGTTGTTGAGGGTAATAATTTTACAGACAAGAAATTTTTATACAACTGTTTTATACTTTGTAAAATTGTGTACATCTTCCATTAAAAACCACAACAGTCTCAAGAATCACATTTACCACAAGAAAGAAACACTAAGTTATTTTAACACAACTGTTTACAGTAATGTGTAATAGAATGATATCTCAAACCTCAATGGTACAGAATTAGTAAAATAAGTCATGAATAATACATTCACATTTGTTCATCAGAAATACAGTACTCAGAAAATCCTGAACATTTTTGAAGTCTAGAATATAGAGGTAACAAAATGTTCTTTCACTCACCACATACAGCATTTTGTCAAAATTGTATGTAGCCTTCCTCTGTATAGCTGCAGCAATATCTCTATGGATAAAACACAAAACTTACTCTTTTCACCCACAAAAGTTTATTTATCAATCAGAAATACCCACAAAGTTGTATTTATAAGGTTTTAGTTTACTATGTTTTACAGTTTTATTTGCCACTTACATTTCACTATACTAGTTTAGTAACAGTGCAGAAGAACGTAACAGTCATACTTACATTTTATCACACTGTAGTAGTAACAATATGGAAGAATCTAATAGTCATATATAATTTCATTACATACCAAATATTGGTTAATTGTTTTCATTAAGTACAGCTCTGGAAGTCTTCATACCTGTGTCCAAATACTTTGGTAGGAAAAATTAAAGTATCTGTATTCAAATTCAGTGACAGTATTAGTATTTTGTGAATATTTAATATTATATGAGCAAATGTTAAATTCTGCACTCATCAAATTTGTAGACTATCATTACCATATTCACAGCTTTATAATTTCTCTTTCAATACAAGTTTCATTCCTGTGGGAAGGTTTGTCATGGGAACAAAGTTTGTAATGAAAGATAACTTAATACTCTTCTGTACAGAAAACAATGTAATATAACATGTCATTTGAAAGATGAAAACCTTAGCTTTTTGATGGTTATAAATAATATATTATTGAACATCAGACAGAACTAATGACAAATTCTTAAAGAGAGGATGTAACAATAGGTGTTTAATTTTATATTTGATGGAAATATAACTAAATAAAATTAAAAGCTACAAAAATTATGCTCTGCCTGAACAATGACAAAATTATAATGAATAACTTACATTAGAGTTCATACTTGTTGGAGGGGTGGCAAATAAATTAGAGGAAAGAAGATGGCTACAAAAGTAAAGTCTAATTTCTCCCACCAGGGAAAATTCAGGATTTTAAAAAAAAGTTGCTTTAAAATTAATAACTTAAAACTTATATACTGTTAAAATAGAAAAGTATTAGTTATGACTTTATGCTATACTAACTGGTATAACATGAGCAAAAAGTTTAAATTTTTAATATATCTTACTTCAAACATTGTGACATGCACAACAAAGGATGCTCATATTGACAGGGTTACGCCAGGTCAATACTGTACAATCACCTTAAATTTTAACCTATTGCATGCTTATTAAGTCACTTGCAAGAATTTGAGATAGCTACTAAACTGCCTTCAGTGGTACACAAATACTTCCAACTGTTAGATCTGGTCACATCAGGGCAACGTATAAATACCGTGAGTGAACTATTTCTACTTTAGGAAAAAAAAAACACTTCTAAGCTTCTGACACAACTGAAGGCAAGCCTTTTTAGTATATTTGTTAATACAAACCATATTCTATGTAAATTTACAGTATAATTTAGGTGAACTAAATTTCTTATGCATATGAAAACTACATTTTTTTATTATCATGTTTTTATTATAAAATATACTCTACATTAGTAATCATAACATTTCATTATACTGTAGCATTAATTAGTATTAATTAATACATAAGTCAACCTAAGTTTAATAATACTTTGATGTAGAAACTTCACTCAGAAAGAAATATATTAATTTATTGTTTTTACACTGCTCCTTTATAAAATTAGAAAATTACCACATAAAAATAAAATGAATATTTGATATTGTTTTAATAAAAATACTCTAAACTATACGTACCTTATAATTTTAAGTATGTTATGAGAAGAAATAGAACTTGCCTACTAAGATAAAGTGTAGATCCATCACTTTTAGCTATTGTAATGTTTTGCTCTTGTCCAGTAGCCAATTTCAATTTTAGAACTTTTGCACCATTCCTGTGGTTAGAAAAGTCATATTCATTACAAATATTCATACTGTAGTTTTAGTAATATTGTTTACATAATTTTAACACCTTGTTCATTGTAGGTTAGAAAAGTCATATTCATTACAAATATTCATACTGTAGTTTTAGTAATATTGTTTACATAATTTTAACACCTTGTTCATTGTAGGTTAGAAAAGTCATACTCATTACAAATATTCATACTGTAGTTTCAGTAATATTGTTTACATAATTTTAACACCTTGTTCATTGTAGGTTAGAAAAGTCATATTCATTACAAATATTCATACTGTAGTTTTAGTAATATTGTTTACATAATTTTAACACCTTGTTCATTGTAGGTTAGAAAAGTCATACTCATTACAAATATTCATACTGTAGTTTCAGTAATATTGTTTACATAATTTTAACACCTTGTTCATTGTAGGTTAGAAAAGTCATACTCATTACAAATATTCATACTGTAGTTTTAGTAATATTGTTTACATAATTTTAACACCTTGTTCATTGTAGGTTAGAAAAGTCATACTCATTACAAATATTCATACTGTAGTTTCAGTAATATTGTTTACATAATTTTAACACCTTGTTCATTGTAGGTTAGAAAAGTCATACTCATTACAAATATTCATACTGTAGTTTTAGTAATATTGTTTACATAATTTTAACACCTTGTTCATTGTAGATTAGAAAAGTCATACTCATTACAAATATTCATACTGTAGTTTCAGTAATATTGTTTACATAATTTTAACACCTTGTTCATTGTAGGTTAGAAAAGTCATACTCATTACAAATATTCATACTGTAGTTTCAGTAATATTGTTTACATAATTTTAACACCTTGTTCATTGTAGGTTAGAAAAGTCATATTCATTACAAATATTCATACTGTAGTTTTAGTAATATTGTTTACATAATTTTAACACGTTGTTCATTGTAGGTTAGAAAAGTCATACTCATTACAAATATTCATACTGTAGTTTTAGTAATATTGTTTACATAATTTTAACACCTTGTTCATTGTAGGTTAGAAAAGTCATATTCATTACAAATATTCATACTGTAGTTTTAGTAATATTGTTTACATAATTTTAACACCTTGTTCATTGTAGTTACACTGCTTACTGGTGAAGCAACATGTTTTGAATACATTAGTTACTCAATAATCAAACACTGAGTGCATATATAGATATAATGTTCTATAAAGAAAGTTTAAAAACAAGAAACACAACAGAAGATTAATACACCTGTTATGTTTAATGTTGCTAAAAACACTTCTGTTGTAAATGAAGCAGTAAAACTGTGTGCAAGAACACATGCAATGTCTAGAGTACAACGATAAATATTAAAAATTAAAGTACTCTTTCAATATGACTTATGATTACATAAGTATTAGGAAGTTCACATGTATTTTAATACAAGCTTTTCTTCACAATAAGTACAACCATGATTTAGTTTAGAGATTCCTAAACTCAGATATGTAACAAGTTTCTAAACGTAGATATGTAACAAGTTTCTAGACGTAGATATGTAACAAGTTTCTAGACGTAGATATGTAACAAGTTTCTAAACATAGATATGTAACAAGTTTATAAACGTAGATATGTAACAAGCTTGTAAACGTAGATATGTAACAAGTTTCTAGACTTAGATATGTAACAAGTTTCTAGACTTAGATATGTAACAAGTTTCTAGACTTAGATATGTAACAAGTTTCTAAACGTAGATATGTAACAAGTTTCTCACGTAGATATGCAACAAGTTTCTCACGTAGATATGTAACAAGTTTCTAAACATAGATATGTAACAATTTCCTACGTACACATGTAACAAGTTTCTAAACGTAGATATGTAACAAGTTTCTAAACGTAGATATGTAACAAGTTTCTAAACGTAGATATGTAACAAGTTTCTCAATGTGATATGTAACAAGTTTCTAAACATAGATATGTAACAAGTTTCTAAACATAGATATGTAACAAGTTTCTAAGCGTAGATATGTAACAAGTTTCTAGACGTGAGATATGTAACAAGTTTCTCAATGAGATATGCAACAAGTTTCTCACGTGATATGTAACAAGTTTCTAAACATAGATATGTAACAATTTCCCTACGTACACATGTAACAAGTTTCTAAACGTAGATATGTAACAAGTTTCTAAACGTAGATATGTAACAAGTTTCTAAACGTAGATATGTAACAAGTTTCTAAACGTAGATATGTAACAAGTTTCTAAACGTAGATATGTAACAAGTTTCTCACGTAGATATGTAACAAGTTTCTAAACATAGATATGTAACAAGTTTCTAAACATAGATATGTAACAAGTTTCTAAACGTAGATATGTAACAAGTTTCTAGACGTAGATATGTAACAAGTTTTTAAACGTAGATATGTAACAAGTTTCTCAAGTAGATATGCAACAAGTTTCTCACGTAGATATGTAACAAGTTTCTAAACATAGATATGTAACAATTTCCTACGTACACATGTAACAAGTTTCTAAACGTAGATATGTAACAAGTTTCTAAACGTAGATATGTAACAAGTTTCTAAACGTAGATATGTAACAAGTTTCTAAACGTAGATATGTAACAAGTTTCTCACGTAGATATGTAACAAGTTTCTAAACATAGATATGTAACAAGTTTCTAAACATAGATATGTAACAAGTTTCTAAACGTAGATATGTAACAAGTTTCTAGACGTAGATATGTAACAAGTTTCTCACGTAGATATGCAACAAGTTTCTCACGTAGATATGTAACAAGTTTCTAAACATAGATATGTAACAATTTCCTACGTACACATGTAACAAGTTTCTAAACGTAGATATGTAACAAGTTTCTAAACATAGATATGTAACAAGTTTCTAAACATAGATATGTAACAAGTTTCTAAACGTAGATATGTAACAAGTTTCTAAACGTAGATATGTAACAAGTTTCTAAACGTAGATATGTAACAAGTTTCTCACGTAGATATGTAACAAGTTTCTAAACATAGATATGTAACAAGTTTCTAAACATAGATATGTAACAAGTTTCTAAACATAGATATGTAACAAGTTTCTAAACGTAGATATGTAACAAGTTTCTAAACGTAGATATGTAACAAGTTTCTAAACATAGATATGTAACAAGTTTCTAAACGTAGATATGTAACAAGTTTCTAAATGTAGATATGTAACAAGTTTCTAAACATAGATATGTAACAAGTTTCTAGACTTAGATATGTAACAAGTTTCTAAACATAGATATGTAACAAGTTTCTAAATGTAGATATGTAACAAGTTTCTAAACGTAGATATGTAACAAGTTTCTAAATGTAGATATGTAACAAGTTTCTAAACATAGATATGTAACAAGTTTCTAAATGTAGATATGTAACAAGTTTCTAAATGTAGATATGTAACAAGTTTCTAAACGTAGATATGTAACAAGTTTCTAAACGTAGATATGTAACAAGTTTCTAAATGTAGATATGTAACAAGTTTCTAAACGTAGATATGTAACAAGTTTCTAAACGTAGATATGTAACAAGTTTCTAAATGTAGATATGTAACAAGTTTCTAAACGTAGATATGTAACAAGTTTCTAAATGTAGATATGTAACAAGTTTCTAAACATAGATATGTAACAAGTTTCTTACGTACTTGTCTATTGATAAATACCCATTTTCTTCCATTTTATCCAAGACATTTTTTGCCGCTTTGCTGTACATTGATTCTGATTCATATTTGTCAAACTTCACTCCAAGTCTCTGGTAAAAAGTGTGAATATAGAAAACAATGTATCACTTGAGACTCAACATGTTTATTTAAACTTAGAAACCCTTTCCCATATGTTCTGGCTTGAAAAAAACAACAACAGTATTACTATTTCTTCTTTCCTAAGGATGTTTCACTTAACATTTATTCTTCAATTTATTGTAGGTTTTCATTTTTGAGCATTTATTTGCATATATGAAAACATGGATACAAAAATTAAATTATGAAATATGAATTTTTAGATTCGTTTCTTAACTTAAAACTTATATAATTAAAAATTAACAACAGCTGGAATTGTTTAAATACAGTAATCAAAGTCTCATCCAATATGTTTTGGGATATAAGTTTTATTCTGTTCTTCTTGTTTCACTAGAATGGGTTTGTATGTTATTCTACTTTCTAGTCATAAATTCATGTCCATACTCACCAGTAAATAAAAAAATTGATTGATGGATAAAACACAAAGAATGAAAGATTACCTCTGTATTTGAGTACAAACTGAAACCAAAAACAAGAAAATCATAGTGTTTCCTCTCTATACATAACATATAAACAGCAATTCATTACTTTAACTACTTTTATAAACCTACAATATCTATTTCAGTTAACTTGAGTTTTGGAATCATTAATTCCTTAGTTACTAGTTGGGAATCCCACTAAATGTTATAGAATTATCACTAAGAAATAACGAAGCATTTTATAATCCAAACATATTGAAACTTATTTTAATATACCTCACTAGCAATGTTATAGAAACAAAAATCCATAGAGTTTTCAAAAATAATTAAAGTATTAATATGTTTTTATTGTTTGTTATGCTTTGGTGCTACAAAACCCAATATTACTTTGGTGCTCAGTCTAGACATGTGAAATCTTCCAACTGTACTACAATACCAGCTAGACAAACGTTTCCAATTTTTCATAAATTTTATTTCATTCTCTATACAAATTCTGTAAGCTAGTAATACCTTTTGATCAAAAGGAAACTAATATTTGTGTTATGACAAAAATTACACTTCACCAACATAATCCAGTTCGCTTTGTAACAGTTACCGTTAACGAATTTGTCAGTATCAATTACATCCCAACCACTAATTTGTCTGGTGTATCCTAACCGACCTGAAGAATGCTATTACTGAGTTAAAGGCCTTTAGCTTGCACTGGATACAGCAGATCTAGTGTGGCTGAAATACGATTATACTTTACTTTCACTTGGAAGTTATTATTAATGAGAACTATACAAGTCAAAATTAAGAAAGTTATTTGTGTATGAACAAATAAGGTTCTACATAACAAACAAACTAGAATATAAAACTGACACAGAAACTACAACTAATTACACTGAAATATTAACTACCTCTGTCTTTGAGTATATGGTAACTATAGTATTATAAAGAAAACTTATGTTAGAACACACTTTAATTCCATAATATTTAAATTATTTAAAAATAGATAACATTAAAACAATGTTTCAGTAATGTATAAACTGGGTTGCAGACTACACATTGCACAAGTTTTTATATACAAGTTCTTCAGTTTATTTGTTACATTTGTTTTTTGTTCTCTTTTAAACATTAAGTTTGTGCTATAGTAAATGTTTTTACAAGAGTTTCTTAGAGGAAACAATAACTTTCTTGACAACGAGAAACCTGAGAAATGTTCGGCAATAGTCAGTTATGAGCTCTCTCTTTGTTAACCTGAAGATGACCTAGGAAGGTTGAAATGCTGTTCTGTTTGTACCTATACCAACCATTCTGAGAAAGAAGAACTTTATATATGCACCAATAACCTCAGCTGATTACAAACTGTTACAGATCTATCCTGAGAAGAATGTTACACTTCGATACAGCTAAAGTTTTAAAAGATTCAAAAGAATCGAGTCAAATGTGTCAGAAAAAAAACTCGTATATTTTAAGGAAATGTTTAAAATTTGGAGACATATTTACAGTCTTTTCAAAACAATTAAATGAAAACACGCTAGATAAATGAGAAGAAAGTAGTTTTCAATTTGTGTTTTAAGAAAACACAGTTTATCACAAATGTTATTCCCACTGATGCAGCTTTTTGTTACTGCCACTAGGTAAGGCATTAGCACTAGATTAATCTTTTCTGTTAATGTCACAGAGATAGTGGTATACAATCAATTCCAACAAGACTTCTTGATTTGGTTATTAAACTGTTAAAACTAAAGCAATAAAGAAATTATCAAATTTTAGACACTTACGTTGTACACCTTATTGTACTCTTCTATACTCAAGTCTCTGAATTTCTTCCAATATGTCAGTATAGCTTTGTTACCTGTAATCAAAATAAGTAAATTTGTCATAACCCATACATTTCACATTTGCCAAAAATGATCGCAATGAAAGAAACCTAACACACAGTTTAGTACTTATTTCTAGCGTACTGTAGCTCTTACAAGGACGTTTTAAGGTGTTTGTTACTGTTCATAGTTACCTATTTTTAGATGAAAGATATATCAAAAATTAATGTGTTAAAATAAATGTTCATTAATGTTTTATAAATAAACTAGAGTGTATGTTCTCACTAGTTAACTGAATATTACCTATACATTTTTATATCCCTTTCTAATAAAGTTTCTACATTATAACATAAGCTACTTGGTCCTTCAGTTTAAGTATTGTACAGAACTGGAAAATACAGTCACAGTTTACTACAACATACAAGGTGTTTGGAAAGTCACTGTGCACTTATATATTTATTAACAGGCATGTTTCAATATAGAATACAGGAGGTAAATATGAATAACAATTATAAACAATGTTGAAAGTGACCTCCGTTGGTATCAATACAGGCTTGGATCCTTCTTATTTTGTTTCTAAACACTGCTATTAGTTGCTGGCTTGAAATAGACTGAATAGACATATGGTTACAAAACTGCACAGTGACTTTCTGAACACCCTGTATTTACTTTCTCCATTATAAATTAAAATATCAAAAATTTAACCTGGCTAGAACATGAACTTCATTATGGCACCTGTGATGTCATAAAATATTGCTACAAAAGTCCATGTTCATGTGAATGTCCAGTACCTGGTTTTTGCTGGTTAGTTAAATAGCTGAAGTGTACACAAACAAAAGAAATACTGGGTGCTCTAACTTTAACAGATAATTCATAAGGCACTGCTTTCAACACAGTACTTTATGTATGAATAGAGTATGCTATCATGTTGTTTTAGTAACACATATGATAGCCAATGACTGAAATAGTTAATATATTATTGTTGTACAGTTGTTTATATATGTAATATAATCTAACAATTAATAACTACCAGGCATGTAGATAGTTGAGTATTTTACCATAATAAAAAATATATATTTATGTTAATGTAAGTCTAGCTCCCTATGTATTGTTGGAACAAAATCATTTGTGGATTTTATGTTCAAACTATATTTCGTGCAAAATTTTTTCTTATTTAGTCTCAGTTTTTTAACACACATTTTTAGCATTAAACATTTTCTGAAATAAAGAATGTCCTCAGACCCCCATCCTGTCTTATCATAGCATTAGACATGCCTTTACTTAATCCTGGGGACTTTAATGGACATCATCCCTCTGTGGCCTCCAATCACAGCCTTTCTGTTTTCAATACTGGTTCTTCCACTTATTTTCCACACCTAGTCAGAACCACCCTTCCAAACATTCTGTGTATGAAGTAAAGAACCACCTTTCACTATTATTCTGCAAGGTGGCCCATAAATTTAATTTTCATCTGTGACCTAATAGGGTTTTCACACCTCCTAACCTGGAGGTTATGTTATATATTTCCTTTCCAAAATGTTTGTGCTGTTAAAATAATGTGAAATAAACTATTCACGAGTTTTCAGGTATTAAAGAATAAGGTTTTGTAACTATTTCCTTTGACAAACTCTTTGTTGCATAAAGTGTTAAGGTGTATCAGGGATATATTCATTCAAAGGTATTTTAACATACTTAACCAACATTTTGAACAACTGAATGTTTTCCATTGTACTGATTCAATGAATGTTTTCCTTGTACTGATTCAATGAATGTTTTCCATTGTACTGATTCAATGAATGTTTTCCATTGTACTGATTCAATGAATGTTTTCCATTGTACTGATTCAATGAATGTACATAGTCATGAACAAGCTCCCTGCTAGTAAAGCGGAAGTCTACGAATTTACAACGCTAAAATCGGGGGTTTGATTCCCCTTCAGTGGGCTCAGCAGATAGCCTGATGTGGCTTTGGTATAAGGAAAACAAACAAACAATTCATTGAGAACATTTACAAAACCCACTAAACGTTTTGTACACAAGGTGGTATCTTTCACAAATCTCTGCTCTACTAAGAGCTATGGAATTTCCTGCACCCCTTCTTTTACCTAAATGTGTTGCTCCCACCTGTGATGTAATCATCATAATGATTACTGCAGAACTAAAATACAGTCACCATAATCCCTATGAGCAACAGCACATGATCACAGACTCATCCTGATGAGCCAAATGAAGCACATCATAAGTAGGGAGGATGGGAGATGGTGCAGGCAGATGAGTAACTTCAGAAATGCCCCTTACCTCCTCTCACCAATAACTAGAACATTACATTGAAGATGGTGAATGGTGATCAACTAAAGAGATGAGCTCCTTTTTGAAATCATGAGGAGAAAGCCCAATAGGTGCATGAGACCTGAAGTCATCTAGTGAAGCAACAACCAGTGGGAGACCACATCCATTTGCCTGGTTTACTATTACTGATTTATGCATTCACAGTTTCTATAACAGTAAGAGAAGAGCAAAAGTAATAAGGAAAATTCAGTACCAGTGGTAAAGTGTCACCAAAATGGACAGAACATTAGTTTGCATGGTTATGGTCTTAAACTACTTTCTCTTGAGGAACTACCTCATGATAGATACTGAACAAGGGACTGAGGGAGCAGAGAACAACGTTTCGACATCCCTGAAGATGACTTAGGAAGGTCACAATGTTCTCTGCATGTGTTAATACTCATACAAGCCATTCTGAAATACATTTTTATTTCAAGTGTGTTCCTCGTCATCAAGGAGTCTCGTGGTTTAATGTTTTCTGTTCTGCCCTGCTCAGTGTGATTCCCTGTAAGGATCAAACATAAGAAATGTACTGGTTAGTACCTTACATCATGTTCAACCTGGAGCATATTGCCTCTTCCTATGTTTGTATGGTCATGTTATGTTGGAATGTGCACAGACATAATGGTATACATATGGAGATGACTTGAAATGTGTGAAGAAAACAGAAATCACTGAAAAATTCATAGACAAAACTCACAATGGTATAGATTTACAACAGACTGGAGAACAGCATCTGAAGGGAAGTGAAAATGAAGGCACATGAAACCACTCAATAATGTAAGTCAGGGTGGTCTAACTTCTTAAGCATTGCAGGCCAAAAATAATATTAACCTAGTTTTACAGACCAAACATACTATTCTCAATAAGATTATATAATTGTAAAACTATTTTGTGAAGGACCTGAAGGTCTTAAAAACCATCTTACAGGCGATATGTGGCTCATGAGCCCATAGATGAACCACTCTGAGGTAAGTAATAGGAGATGACAAGTTAGGTGTAGTCCACTTGTCTCTCATAAGGACCAATGACACAACAAATCTGGAGGGAGGAGACATGAGAGAGCATATGGTCAGATGCACCCTTGAGAAAAATATCCAAGACTGATGAGCTGGTAAAACCAACCAGTGAATGTTAGTTAGCAAACTTTTATGTACATCAAATTCTATGTGGCATTAAATATGTCACTAACTGTAGATAACTACATGAGGATTTTTGCCTGTTGACTCTTTCTTTTATTTTTTGGTAGGAACGTTTTCAAAAACCCTAAAGTAATAATTGTTATATCAGAAACTTACTATGAAACCAAGAAACTCAAAGAACAAAGATTTACATTAATTACAGTGGATCTACATGACCTCAAACAATATTATTCTCATTAATTATTGGAAACTATCCCTTACATTACATGCTCTGTATAATTTACACTACTTCGTCTACACATTTGCACATGTTAAGTATTTACACTATAACTTTTGACACAACATGTGTATCTTCACAAAATTTGGTAAACATTTAGTAAAGATTAAAAGTATTTTGTATACAAAAAATCAGATTTTTTAATGAAATATTTTTACTTAAGATCTGTTTGTGAAAATAGAGTCTGTTTCATTACTAGTCTGAGTGCAAAGTGATTTCATGTTACGTTTAAAACAATTAATCTTCATACCCAAAATCTCAAGTATTATTTGTGTAATCTCTAAAATCTCTTAAATACATTTCAAATGTTTGTTTTTAGTAAGACTTTGTGTTATTTTCTATACTCTAACTATGTGGGGTCTGTCACTTGACCAACGTCGTAAACATCACAAAAATTAAGAAATAAATATGCTTTTTTCATGATAGAATGACTAAATATTATAACACAAAAATACAAATGTCTAGTTGAAGTAGCTTAAGTCTCATAACATTATATATTTATTATATTGACCTTTCAGTCATTCCCAGCTAACATTACACAACTCGCAGGGCACGTGCACTCATATCACATATCCAGTAATATAAAACTGACTTTTAGTCTTCCCTGTCTTGGCTGAATTTTAGTGAACTAGTATTTTGTAATATACAGTTACATTTCAATTATCATATATTATATATATGTATACAGATTGTTACTATTTACAAATAAATGATTAAATATATTTTTCTTAAAATATAGAACAATACATCAAGAAGTAAAACAAACAGTTATCTCCTGTCACTATGACTTTTGTTGTCAGTTGCTACTGGACATAGGGTGCTAAGCCTTTTCAAATTTCTCATATGGAGGATATCAAACAAATTGTTTTTTCAGGTTTTATATATAGACACACACACACACAGTTGAATAATCAAAAAATCATAAGTAACTATACTGATACCACAGACTTCCACTATGATATATTAACCTTAGTATTTAAGATGTAGTGTGATTTGTAACAAAATGAAACTTTGAGCAGACTAAAGACACAACCTACCTCCTTGAAATCTTGGATCGAAATAACGTGGTAGCTTTTTCACAGCTTAAAATGGCTGAGAAAACAAATCTGGGGACATTCTGAACTGCTGATTGGTTATTCATATCATATTGTAGTAAGAGTGTATAGGGGACCATTTATAAAAATGGAAAGAGGTGAACAGGGCTACTGTGTTTGATTCAGTTGATAAGCCATATCTTAACAAAATAAAGATATGAGGTCCATATTCTAGCTTGTCAACATTGGCAATTTGAGTTCCTAATTTGTACAAGACTATAGACTTAGTATTTTGACATTACAAACATCTAATTTTAAACAGTGCTGCATTAAACATACTATGTGACTCACTAAAATCTATATTAGAATGTGTTATTTTGATATTTACTTTAAATTAAGAATTTAACTCGTATATAATATTAAAGTTTGAATTACAATCTACCACTTGATTCCAAACTTACTGACGTAAATTCAAAAAACAGCGATTCAATAAACTTTTGAATGCAAGTCAACAAATGTGATGGCATGGCCTCTGATCTGTAAACTCATCATGAAAATGGTTAATAAAGTTTGGGTTCTGTATTACCCCACTAAAAATATCATCCAAGTAGTAAAGGGTTGAATAATAAAGTTAATATAAAGTTATATCATAGGTAGAATAGTGAGAGACATGTAATACTGGTCTAATAATATATCCACTTATAACACAATGTCAATCCTGCTCAACTAAAAGGCAAATATGAGTGAACATATCAGGTACAAGTATCTTATAGTAGGTGTATGATTTTCACAGAGCTATACATAAAAGCATGAAACCATGTCATAAGAACACACCATAAAGACATATAATTACTGATAACACACCATACAAACATGTATAATTCATAAGAACATGTTATAAGGACATATAATTCATAAGAACATATTACAAAGACATATAATTCATAAGAACATGTTATAAAGACATATAATTCATAAGAACATGTTATAAAGACATATAATTCATAAGAACATGTTATAAAGACATATAATTCCCAAGAACACACCATACAAACATGTATAATTCATAATAACACACCATACATACTTGCATAATTTTACAAGTCATGAAATCTCTAAATTATGTCATATTTAAACACTTGACTTAACCTACTTATTAATTTAAAGAACCCATATGTAACCTATAACAAAACAAGTACTAGTTAATACCACTATTTTACATTTTAAAGATATCAGTAAAAGACAATGCTTAATAACTGATAGAAATTGTGACCAGATTTTGTCTCAACTTAAAGACGACTGATTTAACAATGTGGTTTATGTTACATCCAATTTTACATTTCCAATGTGAATGTTAATGCTAGGATGCAACTAAACAGTTATCTCGCATGACAAAACTCACCATTCTCCATTTGAGAAAACAGGTGCTTTGCATGATCCAGAAAGGAAGAATTTTTCTCAGCCTCCTTGTTAGCCATCACATAAACCTGTAGAATATTAATGGTATCTTAAATATATATTTTTCCAATAGGTAGCATGACATAAGTAAAAATATGATGATTTTCCAGTTTTACTATTCATCAAGTCCTCGTAATGACAAACTTCTGATGGGCTGGTAAAATTTAGTTTGTGTGTTGATTTTACATACACCTACTTGTGAACTATTTGCATTAGCTGTCCCTAAACTAAAAGGTATTGAACTAGAGGAACCAAAAAGTGGGATTGACAATTACATTATAATACCCCATAGCCAAAAGCATCTTTAGTACCTGAATTTGAGCTCACAACTTGCAGAGTGTGAGTTGAGCATCCTGATAACCAGGATGAGCTGGCCAAGAAACAGTCTAAATGCCCCAACAATCAGGCCACACAAAGTGATGCTGTTAAAATAACATAATTTAAAATAATATTGCAAGAAATCAGTGATTTGACTTTTGAGAAATGGATAATTAGATTATCGTGAAAGGGTTAACTTTAATTAACTCAGAAAAAAAAAATGTTTGGACATTTTTAAATAGATGCTATCATTAAATGGCAATAAGACTGGGATAAAATAGTTTAATTATAAAAATGCTGAGGTTCAATTTACCTTAGAATAAAAACTTGTATTCCTAATGTGAAATAAACATATCTAATTAGTGGATACTATGCTTTGAATATTATTTGAAAATTTTAAACAAAACACTGACAAAATAACATTTTGATAATTCACATTATGCAAAATTAAAAAAAATTTAAGGAATGGTTCTTTACATGTTTTTTTTTAAATTTGGTGCATCAAGTTTGTTTTGTTTTCTGCAACTAAATAAGTGGAAGAACTATTTCAACTACAAAAGAACTAAGACTTAACTGGCAAAAAACCCTAAAATATGGAGTACATTTTTCATAAAGCACTAACCAGGTACCACTGGATTCAAAGTCAAACTGTGATAATCACAGAACCACAACCATCCCAACCCTTTATCTAAGAATGGTTGTTATAGTCATGATTCAACTCTTGTCAAAGTATCCATACCACCTGAATAATTGACAATGAACGTAAGTAAAGATTTATTCTAAGTTTTAGTTTTTATAAACATCAATTATATGTTTTCTAAACCTTATCACCATGTGTTATAAACAAGTTAAGCAATACAACAACTAATATTATAAATAAGTTTCTCTGTGTATACATAACAAAAAGATGACACTAATTGAATTACAATTCACAAATACATACCCTTAGCAAATGATAAAGTGGGTTTTGATGCAAGTCATCTTCAGAACCAAACTGTTGGTAGCCAGCAAATAACAAACCTGAAAAAATATACAAACATTATTCTTCTAATGTCTGTTTAGTTTTTTAGAGAATTTCTGTAAGTTTTAAAATGTTTGTAATTAGAAAAATCCTTAAGACTAAATAAATCAGAGTTCTCTGCCATTAAAGAAAAATAATATCTGACTGTAACTAACCTTAAAGTGTTTTTTAACCAGATGCAAAATGTGACACTTCAGTTTTAACAGCCTCCAATCAACCCTTTTTTCCAATTTTTCTAATTGGATTATCAGTCTTCAGATATGACTAAATGCTTTAAGAACATATTTATATATAAATATACAAATTATATGCATCATGAATATTATATGTACAGTTGATATCAAATGAATGTCACAGCTAGAAAAAATATATGAAACAAACTATTTTGAAACATTTGTTGTCTTTCCTCTGACCCGTTATTTCAAACAAAAGAAATTTAATGGTCATAATTCTCACAAGAGACACAGAAATTCTTGCTTACCACACTGGGTTCCCCAGTCTCCAAGGTAGTTGAGTCGAGTAACATCATGGCCAAGAAACTCGTGGAGATTTCCTATGAAACTGCCAATAATTGTTGACCTCAGGTGGCCTACATGAAAAGCTTTGGCAATATTTGGTGAACTGAAAGTAGAAACTGTATATTTTTATACTCTTGACCGATAACAAATCAGAGTATAAAGATAACAATATTTAACATGAACCTCGTGGCACCAATATTTTAACATAATAAATACATAAATTGTGTTGCATTAGAAATTTAAATAGAATATTTAAAAGACAAAAATATAGAGCTTTGTTTAACTTGTTTCTTTGGTGTGATTTAAGTTTGATATAAAGCTATACAAGGGTTACCTGCTCTATACTAGGGTTACCTACTCCATACTAGGGATTATCTGCTCTACATTAGGGGTTACCTTCTCTACACTAGGGGTTACCTTCTCTACACTAGGGGTTACCTGCTCTACACTAGGGGTTACTTGCTCTACACTAGGGGTTACCTGCTCTACACTAGGGGTTACCTGCTCTATACTAGGGGTTACCTGCTCTAGCCATTCCTAATTTAGCAGTGAAAGACTAAAGAGAAGTTAGCTAGTCATCACCACCAACTCTTGGGCTACTCTTTAACCAACGAATATTAAGGACTGACCATAACATTATAATGACCTCATGGCTAAAAGGGTGGGCATCTTTGATGGGATGGAGATTCAAACTAATAATCTTTGGACTGCAAATTGACCATCCTAACCACCTGGCCATGCCAGACCTTATTTCTTTGTTTTGAGGTATTTGCGGAAAGCTAAACTAGAGGGAAGATTTGTAATTAGCTCTCATCACCAACTGTTGGGAAACTTCTGTAAGATGAGATTTGACTGTCATCCTTATAACACATCTATGACTCCTAAGTGTGCAATGTAACACTTTTATTTTTTTCCTACAAGAGGATCTTTCATTCCCATCTGAAGTTAAAAGCTCCACCTGTCTAGTCACATGTTTATAAATTATTAAAAATTCTTTTAAATTATTACAATCATAAAAATACAATAATTATTTTGAACAAGATTACAGCATGAGAAGGTAAGAGTTAGTTAAGTTGTTCCAACTGTTGATTTTATTGTTCTATAATTGTCAGAGAATATATCTGTAGTAATGTATGTTCAACAATTGTAACTACAATTTGAGCAAGTAACTGTTTATAAATGTTTATTATCTGTGAGTAATAAGTCGTTTATGATTGGTTACCTTTAACTGATTAAATATTTTATAGCTACTGTGGTAATAAGTTGAAAATGGCACATAAAAAGTACAGTTATTATTTAAAAAATCAAAATGACTCACCTATACTCCACAACAACTTTTTGGTATGGTATATAACTTAAAAGAGTGCTCGTTTCCGAGAGTTTCTCCATGTTTCTTGATGACAGTTGAAGCGTGTCCTGAGTAATACGAAAAGGAACATTAATTGTAAAAGTATCATTGATGTCTATCGAAATCAAACTAACTAAATTACTTTAAAATTTATATAAAAATTTAATCAATTGCACTATGTAACAAAATTTTTACTTTTTCTTGTTCCTAGTCAGAAAGTGTTATTTCTCAATTGCTTATGCCTAAAGTAAATGGTAAAGACCTATTTTTCTCTTCAAATTTCGCTTCTGGGATCTGGGAGCATGCTACAAAAACATGATGGGTGACTATGTCTGAGGGCTGATACATGAAAGTGATTTACATTACAGTCACAAATCTCGAACTACTACTCACTTCTAAACATTTTTGTATAACTTTAGTATAAATACATGTAACTCTTGATTCATATGTTGTTTTATTCAGGCCTTACGTAAATGAAAATGTACAAATTTGCCAATTTTTACACAGAAAATACGTTAATTTCTAAATTTCATTATCCAGGTCACAAAAGTAAAGTTTGAAGTGAATAATGGCCATTTTTTGTACTTTTACAACATAAACAATTAAGAAATAACACATACTATCCAGGAACAAAATTTGTGTTAATAGTACAATTAGAGATACAAGTAGCAGTCACATCGACACATTAAAAAAATTATTACCATCCATACCTTTACAAAGGACTTGTAGTCAACAACAAACACCAGATGTTGCTGGTGATCATTTAACTGATTTACACCTGTAATCTCACCAGTTGTATCCTCTGAAAGCTGTGAAAAGAAAACCTTGCTTTCAAAAATACATACTAATTAACTGTTGAAATAAAACAAGTGAAGGTTGTAATAATGACCTTTCACATACTTTATATGTATTTCTTCTAATACATGATTTTACAAGATAGAAGCAATGTCAGAGTTACTTGATGTCTAACATGGCAGTTTATTTCAAAGTTTAAAAAAGAACACAATCAAATTTCATTAAAAACCTGGAATTCAAATTAATTGTAGAAAATTTAAAGAATTAGAA
>NC_134829.1:55963059-56026933 GCF_004210375.1 Tachypleus tridentatus | reverse complement strand
CTGTTGAAATCTTTCTTACCAAGACTATATATACTGTGTCGATATTACTAATCTAACAATATGTACAACTGTTGAAATCTTTCTTACCAAGACTATATACTGTGTCGATATTACTAATCTAACAATATGTACAACTGTTGAAATCTTTCTTACCAAGACTATATACTGTGTCGATATTACTAATCTAACAATATGTACAACTGTTGAAATCTTTCTTACCAAGACTTTATATACTGTGTCGATATTACTAATCTAACAATATGTACAACTGTTGAAATCTTTCTTACCAAGACTATATACTGTGTCGATATTACTAATCTAACAATATGTACAACTGTTTAATCTTTTTTCTTACCAAGACTATATACTGTGTCGATATTACTAATCTAACAATATGTACAACTGTTGAAATCTTTCTTACCAAGACTATATATAATGTGTCGATATTACTAATCTAACAATATGTACAACTGTTGAATCTTTCTTACCAAGACTATATACTGTGTCGATATTACTAATCTAACAATATGTACAACTGTTGAAATCTTTCTTACCAAGACTATATACTGTGTCGATATTACTAATCTAACAATATGTACAACTGTTGAATCTTTCTTACCAAGACTATATACTGTGTCGATATTACTAATCTAACAATATGTACAACTGTTGAAATCTTTCTTACCAAGACTATATACTGTGTCGATATTACTAATCTAACAATATGTACAACTGTTGAAATCTTTCTTACCAAGACTATATACTGTGTCGATATTACTAATCTAACAATATGTACAACTGTTGAAATCTTTCTTACCAAGACTATATACTGTGTCGATATTACTAATCTAACAATATGTACAACTGTTGAAATCTTTCTTACCAAGACTATATACTGTGTCGATATTACTAATCTAACAATATAACAATATGTACAACTGTTGAAATCTTTCTTACCAAGACTATATACTGTGTCGATATTACTAATCTAACAATATGTACAACTGTTGAAATCTTTCTTACCAAGACTATATACTGTGTCGATATTACTAATCTAACAATATGTACAACTGTTGAAATCTTTCTTACCAAGACTATATACTGTGTCGATATTACTAATCTAACAATATGTACAACTGTTGAAATCTTTCTTACCAAGACTATATACTGTGTCGATATTACTAATCTAACAATATGTACAACTGTTGAAATCTTTCTTACCAAGACTATATACTGTGTCGATATTACTAATCTAACAATATGTACAACTGTTGAAATCTTTCTTACCAAGACTATATACTGTGTCGATATTACTAATCTAACAATATGTACAACTGTTGAAATCTTTCTTACCAAGACTATATACTGTGTCGATATTACTAATCTAACAATATGTACAACTGTTGAAATCTTTCTTACCAAGACTATATACTGTGTCGATATTACTAATCTAACAATATGTACAACTGTTGAAATCTTTCTTACCAAGACTATATACTGTGTCGATATTACTAATCTAACAATATGTACAACTGTTGAAATCTTTCTTACCAAGACTATATACTGTGTCGATATTACTAATCTAACAATATGTACAACTGTTGAAATCTTTCTTACCAAGACTATATACTGTGTCGATATTACTAATCTAACAATATGTACAACTGTTGAAATCTTTCTTACCAAGACTATATACTGTGTCGATATTACTAATCTAACAATATGTACAACTGTTGAAATCTTTCTTACCAAGACTATATACTGTGTCGATATTACTAATCTAACAATATGTACAACTGTTGAAATCTTTCTTACCAAGACTATATACTGTGTCGATATTACTAATCTAACAATATGTACAACTGTTGAAATCTTTCTTACCAAGACTATATACTGTGTCGATATTACTAATCTAACAATATGTACAACTGTTGAAATCTTACCCAAGACTATATACTGTGTCGATATTACTAATCTAACAATATGTACAACTGTTGAAATCTTTCTTACCAAGACTATATACTGTGTCGATATTACTAATCTAACAATATGTACAACTGTTGAAATCTTTCTTACCAAGACTATATACTGTGTCGATATTACTAATCTAACAATATGTACAACTGTTGAAATCTTTCTTACCAAGACTATATACTGTGTCGATATTACTAATCTAACAATATGTACAACTGTTGAAATCTTTCTTACCAAGACTATATACTGTGTCGATATTACTAATCTAACAATATGTACAACTGTTGAAATCTTTCTTACCAAGACTATATACTGTGTCGATATTACTAATCTAACAATATGTACAACTGTTGAAATCTTTCTTACCAAGACTATATACTGTGTCGATATTACTAATCTAACAATATGTACAACTGTTGAATCTTTCTTACCAAGACTATATACTGTGTCGATATTACTAATCTAACAATATGTACAACTGTTGAAATCTTTCTTACCAAGACTATATACTGTGTCGATATTACTAATCTAACAATATGTACAACTGTTGAAATCTTTCTTACCAAGACTATATACTGTGTCGATATTACTAATCTAACAATATGTACAACTGTTGAAATTTTTCTTACCAAGACTATATACTGTGTCGATATTACTAATCTAACAATATGTACAACTGTTGAAATCTTTCTTACCAAGACTATATACTGTGTCGATATTACTAATCTAACAATATGTACAACTGTTGAAATCTTTCTTACCAAGACTATATACTGTGTCGATATTACTAATCTAACAATATGTACAACTGTTGAAATCTTTCTTACCAAGACTATATACTGTGTCGATATTACTAATCTAACAATATGTACAACTGTTGAAATCTTTCTTACCAAGACTATATACTGTGTCGATATTACTAATCTAACAATATGTACAACTGTTGAAATCTTTCTTACCAAGACTATATACTGTGTCGATATTACTAATCTAACAATATGTACAACTGTTGAAATCTTTCTTACCAAGACTATATACTGTGTCGATATTACTAATCTAACAATATGTACAACTGTTGAAATCTTTCTTACCAAGACTATATACTGTGTCGATATTACTAATCTAACAATATGTACAACTGTTGAAATCTTTCTTACCAAGACTATATACTGTGTCGATATTACTAATCTAACAATATGTACAACTGTTGAAATCTTTCTTACCAAGACTATATACTGTGTCGATATTACTAATCTAACAATATGTACAACTGTTGAAATCTTTCTTACCAAGACTATATACTGTGTCGATATTACTAATCTAACAATATGTACAACTGTTGAAATCTTTCTTACCAAGACTATATACTGTGTCGATATTACTAATCTAACAATATGTACAACTGTTGAATCTTTCTTACCAAGACTATATACTGTGTCGATATTACTAATCTAACAATATGTACAACTGTTGAAATCTTTCTTACCAAGACTATATACTGTGTCGATATTACTAATCTAACAATATGTACAACTGTTGAAATCTTTCTTACCAAGACTATATACTGTGTCGATATTACTAATCTAACAATATGTACAACTGTTGAAATCTTTCTTACCAAGACTATATACTGTGTCGATATTACTAATCTAACAATATGTACAACTGTTGAAATCTTTCTTACCAAGACTATATACTGTGTCGATATTACTAATCTAACAATATGTACAACTGTTGAAATCTTTCTTACCAAGACTATATACTGTGTCGATATTACTAATCTAACAATATGTACAACTGTTGAAATCTTTCTTACCAAGACTATATACTGTGTCGATATTACTAATCTAACAATATGTACAACTGTTGAAATCTTTCTTACCAAGACTATATACTGTGTCGATATTACTAATCTAACAATATGTACAACTGTTGAAATCTTTCTTACCAAGACTATATACTGTGTCGATATTACTAATCTAACAATATGTACAACTGTTGAAATCTTTCTTACCAAGACTATATACTGTGTCGATATTACTAATCTAACAATATGTACAACTGTTGAATCTTTCTTACCAAGACTATATACTGTGTCGATATTACTAATCTAACAATATGTACAACTGTTGAAATCTTTCTTACCAAGACTATATACTGTGTCGATATTACTAATCTAACAATATGTACAACTGTTGAAATCTTTCTTACCAAGACTATATACTGTGTCGATATTACTAATCTAACAATATGTACAACTGTTGAAATCTTTCTTACCAAGACTATATACTGTGTCGATATTACTAATCTAACAATATGTACAACTGTTGAAATCTTTCTTACCAAGACTATATACTGTGTCGATATTACTAATCTAACAATATGTACAACTGTTGAAATCTTTCTTACCAAGACTATATACTGTGTCGATATTACTAATCTAACAATATGTACAACTGTTGAAATCTTTCTTACCAAGACTATATACTGTGTCGATATTACTAATCTAACAATATGTACAACTGTTGAATCTTTCTTACCAAGACTATATACTGTGTCGATATTACTAATCTAACAATATGTACAACTGTTGAAATCTTTCTTACCAAGACTATATACTGTGTCGATATTACTAATCTAACAATATGTACAACTGTTGAAATCTTTCTTACCAAGACTATATACTGTGTCGATATTACTAATCTAACAATATGTACAACTGTTGAAATCTTTCTTACCAAGACTATATACTGTGTCGATATTACTAATCTAACAATATGTACAACTGTTGAAATCTTTCTTACCAAGACTATATACTGTGTCGATATTACTAATCTAACAATATGTACAACTGTTGAATCTTTCTTACCAAGACTATATACTGTGTCGATATTACTAATCTAACAATATGTACAACTGTTGAAATCTTTCTTACCAAGACTATATACTGTGTCGATATTACTAATCTAACAATATGTACAACTGTTGAAATCTTTCTTACCAAGACTATATACTGTGTCGATATTACTAATCTAACAATATGTACAACTGTTGAAATCTTTCTTACCAAGACTATATACTGTGTCGATATTACTAATCTAACAATATGTACAACTGTTGAAATCTTTCTTACCAAGACTATATACTGTGTCGATATTACTAATCTAACAATATGTACAACTGTTGAATCTTTCTTACCAAGACTATATACTGTGTCGATATTACTAATCTAACAATATGTACAACTGTTGAAATCTTTCTTACCAAGACTATATACTGTGTCGATATTACTAATCTAACAATATGTACAACTGTTGAAATCTTTCTTACCAAGACTATATACTGTGTCGATATTACTAATCTAACAATATGTACAACTGTTGAAATCTTTCTTACCAAGACTATATACTGTGTCGATATACTGTGTCGATATTACTAATCTAACAATATGTACAACTGTTGAAATCTTTCTTACCAAGACTATATACTGTGTCGATATTACTAATCTAACAATATGTACAACTGTTGAAATCTTTCTTACCAAGACTATATACTGTGTCGATATTACTAATCTAACAATATGTACAACTGTTGAAATCTTTCTTACCAAGACTATATACTGTGTCGATATTACTAATCTAACAATATGTACAACTGTTGAAATCTTTCTTACCAAGACTATATACTGTGTCGATATTACTAATCTAACAATATGTACAACTGTTGAAATCTTTCTTACCAAGACTATATACTGTGTCGATATTACTAATCTAACAATATGTACAACTGTTGAAATCTTTCTTACCAAGACTATATACTGTGTCGATATTACTAATCTAACAATATGTACAACTGTTGAAATCTTTCTTACCAAGACTATATACTGTGTCGATATTACTAATCTAACAATATGTACAACTGTTGAAATCTTTCTTACCAAGACTATATACTGTGTCGATATTACTAATCTAACAATATGTACAACTGTTGAAATCTTTCTTACCAAGACTATATACTGTGTCGATATTACTAATCTAACAATATGTACAACTGTTGAAATCTTTGTTATCAAGACTATATACTGTGTCGATATTACTAATCTAACAATATGTACAACTGTTGAAATCTTTCTTACCAAGACTATATACTGTGTCGATATTACTAATCTAACAATATGTACAACTGTTGAAATCTTTCTTACCAAGACTATATACTGTGTCGATATTACTAATCTAACAATATGTACAACTGTTGAAATCTTTCTTACCAAGACTATATACTGTGTCGATATTACTAATCTAACAATATGTACAACTGTTGAAATCTTTCTTACCAAGACTATATACTGTGTCGATATTACTAATCTAACAATATGTACAACTGTTGAAATCTTTCTTACCAAGACTATATACTGTGTCGATATTACTAATCTAACAATATGTACAACTGTTGAAATCTTTCTTACCAAGACTATATACTGTGTCGATATTACTAATCTAACAATATGTACAACTGTTGAAATCTTTCTTACCAAGACTATATACTGTGTCGATATTACTAATCTAACAATATGTACAACTGTTGAAATCTTTCTTACCAAGACTATATACTGTGTCGATATTACTAATCTAACAATATGTACAACTGTTGAAATCTTTCTTACCAAGACTATATACTGTGTCGATATTACTAATCTAACAATATGTACAACTGTTGAAATCTTTCTTACCAAGACTATATACTGTGTCGATATTACTAATCTAACAATATGTACAACTGTTGAAATCTTTCTTACCAAGACTATATACTGTGTCGATATTACTAATCTAACAATATGTACAACTGTTGAAATCTTTCTTACCAAGACTATATACTGTGTCGATATTACTAATCTAACAATATGTACAACTGTTGAAATCTTTCTTACCAAGACTATATACTGTGTCGATATTACTAATCTAACAATATGTACAACTGTTGAAATCTTTCTTACCAAGACTATATACTGTGTCGATATTACTAATCTAACAATATGTACAACTGTTGAAATCTTTCTTACCAAGACTATATACTGTGTCGATATTACTAATCTAACAATATGTACAACTGTTGAAATCTTTCTTACCAAGACTATATACTGTGTCGATATTACTAATCTAACAATATGTACAACTGTTGAAATCTTTCTTACCAAGACTATATACTGTGTCGATATTACTAATCTAACAATATGTACAACTGTTGAAATCTTTCTTACCAAGACTATATACTGTGTCGATATTACTAATCTAACAATATGTACAACTGTTGAAATCTTTCTTACCAAGACTATATACTGTGTCGATATTACTAATCTAACAATATGTACAACTGTTGAAATCTTTCTTACCAAGACTATATACTGTGTCGATATTACTAATCTAACAATATGTACAACTGTTGAAATCTTTCTTACCAAGACTATATACTGTGTCGATATTACTAATCTAACAATATGTACAACTGTTGAATCTTTCTTACCAAGACTATATACTGTGTCGATATTACTAATCTAACAATATGTACAACTGTTGAAATCTTTCTTACCAAGACTATATACTGTGTCGATATTACTAATCTAACAATATGTACAACTGTTGAAATCTTTCTTACCAAGACTATATACTGTGTCGATATTACTAATCTAACAATATGTACAACTGTTGAAATCTTTCTTACCAAGACTATATACTGTGTCGATATTACTAATCTAACAATATGTACAACTGTTGAAATCTTTCTTACCAAGACTATATACTGTGTCGATATTACTAATCTAACAATATGTACAACTGTTGAAATCTTTCTTACCAAGACTATATACTGTGTCGATATTACTAATCTAACAATATGTACAACTGTTGAAATCTTTCTTACCAAGACTATATACTGTGTCGATATTACTAATCTAACAATATGTACAACTGTTGAAATCTTTCTTACCAAGACTATATACTGTGTCGATATTACTAATCTAACAATATGTACAACTGTTGAAATCTTTCTTACCAAGACTATATACTGTGTCGATATTACTAATCTAACAATATGTACAACTGTTGAAATCTTTCTTACCAAGACTATATACTGTGTCGATATTACTAATCTAACAATATGTACAACTGTTGAAATCTTTCTTACCAAGACTATATACTGTGTCGATATTACTAATCTAACAATATGTACAACTGTTGAAATCTTTCTTACCAAGACTATATACTGTGTCGATATTACTAATCTAACAATATGTACAACTGTTGAAATCTTTCTTACCAAGACTATATACTGTGTCGATATTACTAATCTAACAATATGTACAACTGTTGAAATCTTTCTTACCAAGACTATATACTGTGTCGATATTACTAATCTAACAATATGTACAACTGTTGAAATCTTTCTTACCAAGACTATATACTGTGTCGATATTACTAATCTAACAATATGTACAACTGTTGAAATCTTTCTTACCAAGACTATATACTGTGTCGATATTACTAATCTAACAATATGTACAACTGTTGAAATCTTTCTTACCAAGACTATATACTGTGTCGATATTACTAATCTAACAATATGTACAACTGTTGAAATCTTTCTTACCAAGACTATATACTGTGTCGATATTACTAATCTAACAATATGTACAACTGTTGAAATCTTTCTTACCAAGACTATATACTGTGTCGATATTACTAATCTAACAATATGTACAACTGTTGAAATCTTTCTTACCAAGACTATATACTGTGTCGATATTACTAATCTAACAATATGTACAACTGTTGAAATCTTTCTTACCAAGACTATATACTGTGTCGATATTACTAATCTAACAATATGTACAACTGTTGAAATCTTTCTTACCAAGACTATATACTGTGTCGATATTACTAATCTAACAATATGTACAACTGTTGAAATCTTTCTTACCAAGACTATATACTGTGTCGATATTACTAATCTAACAATATGTACAACTGTTGAAATCTTTCTTACCAAGACTATATACTGTGTCGATATTACTAATCTAACAATATGTACAACTGTTGAAATCTTTCTTACCAAGACTATATACTGTGTCGATATTACTAATCTAACAATATGTACAACTGTTGAAATCTTTCTTACCAAGACTATATACTGTGTCGATATTACTAATCTAACAATATGTACAACTGTTGAAATCTTTCTTACCAAGACTATATACTGTGTCGATATTACTAATCTAACAATATGTACAACTGTTGAAATCTTTCTTACCAAGACTATATACTGTGTCGATATTACTAATCTAACAATATGTACAACTGTTGAAATCTTTCTTACCAAGACTATATACTGTGTCGATATTACTAATCTAACAATATGTACAACTGTTGAAATCTTTCTTACCAAGACTATATACTGTGTCGATATTACTAATCTAACAATATGTACAACTGTTGAAATCTTTCTTACCAAGACTATATACTGTGTCGATATTACTAATCTAACAATATGTACAACTGTTGAAATCTTTCTTACCAAGACTATATACTGTGTCGATATTACTAATCTAACAATATGTACAACTGTTGAAATCTTTCTTACCAAGACTATATACTGTGTCGATATTACTAATCTAACAATATGTACAACTGTTGAAATCTTTCTTACCAAGACTATATACTGTGTCGATATTACTAATCTAACAATATGTACAACTGTTGAAATCTTTCTTACCAAGACTATATACTGTGTCGATATTACTAATCTAACAATATGTACAACTGTTGAAATCTTTCTTACCAAGACTATATACTGTGTCGATATTACTAATCTAACAATATGTACAACTGTTGAAATCTTTCTTACCAAGACTATATACTGTGTCGATATTACTAATCTAACAATATGTACAACTGTTGAAATCTTTCTTACCAAGACTATATACTGTGTCGATATTACTAATCTAACAATATGTACAACTGTTGAATCTTTCTTACCAAGACTATATACTGTGTCGATATTACTAATCTAACAATATGTACAACTGTTGAAATCTTTCTTACCAAGACTATATACTGTGTCGATATTACTAATCTAACAATATGTACAACTGTTGAAATCTTTCTTACCAAGACTATATACTGTGTCGATATTACTAATCTAACAATATGTACAACTGTTGAAATCTTTCTTACCAAGACTATATACTGTGTCGATATTACTAATCTAACAATATGTACAACTGTTGAAATCTTTCTTACCAAGACTATATACTGTGTCGATATTACTAATCTAACAATATGTACAACTGTTGAAATCTTTCTTATCAAGACTATATACTGTGTCGATATTACTAATCTAACAATATGTACAACTGTTGAAATCTTTCTTACCAAGACTATATACTGTGTCGATATTACTAATCTAACAATATGTACAACTGTTGAATCTTTCTTACCAAGACTATATACTGTGTCGATATTACTAATCTAACAATATGTACAACTGTTGAAATCTTTCTTACCAAGACTATATACTGTGTCGATATTACTAATCTAACAATATGTACAACTGTTGAAATCTTTCTTACCAAGACTATATACTGTGTCGATATTACTAATCTAACAATATGTACAACTGTTGAAATCTTTCTTACCAAGACTATATACTGTGTCGATATTACTAATCTAACAATATGTACAACTGTTGAAATCTTTCTTACCAAGACTATATACTGTGTCGATATTACTAATCTAACAATATGTACAACTGTTGAAATCTTTCTTACCAAGACTATATACTGTGTCGATATTACTAATCTAACAATATGTACAACTGTTGAAATCTTTCTTACCAAGACTATATACTGTGTCGATATTACTAATCTAACAATATGCACAACTGTTTAATCTTTCTTACCAAGACTATATACTGTGTCGATATTACTAATCTAACAATATGTAAAACTGTTGAATCTTTCTTACCAAGACTATATACTGTGTCGATATTACTAATCTAACAATATGTACAACTGTTGAAATCTTTCTTACCAAGACTATATACTGTGTCGATATACTAATCTAACAATATGTAGAACTGTTGAATCTTTCTTATCAAGACTATATACTGTGTCGATATTACTAATCTAACAATATGTACAACTGTTGAAATCTTTCTTACCAAGACTATATACTGTGTCGATATTACTAATCTAACAATATGTACAACTGTTGAAATCTTTCTTACCAAGACTATATACTGTGTCGATATTACTAATCTAACAATATGTACAACTGTTGAAATCTTTCTTACCAAGACTATATACTGTGTCGATATTACTAATCTAACAATATGTACAACTGTTGAAATCTTTCTTACCAAGACTATATACTGTGTCGATATTACTAATCTAACAATATGTACAACTGTTGAAATCTTTCTTACCAAGACTATATACTGTGTCGATATTACTAATCTAACAATATGTACAACTGTTGAAATCTTTCTTACCAAGACTATATACTGTGTCGATATTACTAATCTAACAATATGTACAACTGTTGAAATCTTTCTTACCAAGACTATATACTGTGTCGATATTACTAATCTAACAATATGTACAACTGTTGAAATCTTTCTTACCAAGACTATATACTGTGTCGATATTACTAATCTAACAATATGTACAACTGTTGAAATCTTTCTTACCAAACTATATACTGTTTCGATATTACTAATCTAACAATATGTACAACTGTTGAATCTTTGTTATCAAGACTATATACTGTGTCGATATTACTAATCTAACAATATGTACAACTGTTGAAATCTTTCTTACCAAGACTATATACTGTGTCGATATTACTAATCTAACAATATGTACAACTGTTGAAATCTTTCTTACCAAGACTATATACTGTGTCGATATTACTAATCTGACAATATGTACAACTGTTTAATCTTTCTTACCAAGACTATATATTGTGTCGATATTACTAATCTAACAATATGTACAACTGTTGAAATCTTTCTTACCAAGACTATATACTGTGTCGATATTACTAATCTAACAATATGTACAACTGTTGAAATCTTTCTTACCAAGACTATATACTGTGTCGATATTACTAATCTAACAATATGTACAACTGTTTAAATCTTTCTTACCAAGACTATATACTGTGTCGATATTACTAATCTAACAATATGTACAACTGTTGAATCTTTCTTACCAAGACTATATACTGTGTCGATATTACTAATCTAACAATATGTACAACTGTTGAAATCTTTCTTACCAAGACTATATACTGTGTCGATATTACTAATCTAACAATATGTACAACTGTTGAATCTTTCTTACCAAGACTATATACTGTGTCGATATTACTAATCTAACAATATGTAGAACTGTTGAAATCTTTCTTACCAAGATTATATACTGTGTTGATGTTACTAATCTAACAATATGTACAACTTTTGGAATCTTTCTTACCAAGACTATATACTGTGTCGATATTACTAATCTAACAATATGTACAACTGTTGAAATCTTTCTTACCAAGACTATATACTGTGTCGATATTACTAATCTAACAATATGTACAACTGTTGAAATCTTTCTTACCAAGACTATATACTGTGTCGATATTACTAATCTAACAATATGTACAACTGTTGAAATCTTTCTTACCAAGACTATATACTGTGTCGATATTACTAATCTAACAATATGTACAACTGTTGAAATCTTTCTTACCAAGACTATATACTGTGTCGATATTACTAATCTAACAATATGTACAACTGTTGAATCTTTCTTACCAAGACTATATACTGTGTCGATATTACTAATCTAACAATATGTACAACTGTTGAAATCTTTCTTACCAAGACTATATACTGTGTCGATATTACTAATCTAACAATATGTACAACTGTTGAAATCTTTCTTACCAAGACTATATACTGTGTCGATATTACTAATCTAACAATATGTACAACTGTTGAAATCTTTCTTACCAAGACTATATACTGTGTCGATATTACTAATCTAACAATATGTACAACTGTTGAAATCTTTCTTATCAAGACTATATACTGTGTCGATATTACTAATCTAACAATATGTACAACTGTTCAAATCTTTCTTACCAAGACTATATACTGTGTCGATACTACTAATCTAACAATATGTACAACTGTTGAAATCTTTCTTACCAAGACTATATACTGTGTCGATATTACTAATCTAACAATATGTACAACTGTTTAATCTTTCTTATCAAGACTATATACTGTGTCGATATTACTAATCTAACAATATGTACAACTGTTGAAATCTTTCTTACCAAGACTATGTACTGTGTCGATATTACTAATATAACAATATGCACAACTGTTTAATCTTTCTTACCAAGACTATATACTGTGTCGATATTACTAATCTAACAATATGTACAACTGTTGAAATCTTTCTTACCAAGACTATATACTGTGTCGATATTACTAATCTAACAATATGTACAACTGTTGAAATCTTTCTTACCAAGACTATATACTGTGTCGATATTACTAATCTAACAATATGTACAACTGTTGAAATCTTTCTTACCAAGACTTTATGCTGTGTCGATATTACTAATTTAACAATATGTACAACTGTTGAATCTTTCTTACCAAGACTATGTATTGTGTCGATATTACTAATATAACAATATGCACAACTGTTTAATCTTTCTTACCAAGACTATATACTGTGTCGATATTACTAATCTAACAATATGTACAACTGTTGAATCTTTCTTACCAAGACTATATACTGTGTCGATATTACTAATCTAACAATATGTACAACTGTTGGAATCTTTCTTACCAAGACTATATACTGTGTCGATATTACTAATATAACAATATGTACAACTGTTTAATCTTTCTTACCAAGACTATATACTGTGTCGATATTACTAATCTAACAATATGTACAACTGTTGAATCTTTCTTACCAAGACTATATACTGTGTCGATATTACTAATCTAACAATATGCACAACTGTTGAAATCTTTGTTATCAAGACTATATACTGTGTCGATATTACTAATCTAACAATATGTACAACTGTTGAATCTTTTTTATCAAGACTATATACTGTGTCGATATTACTAATCTAACAATATGTACAACTGTTGAATCTTTCTTACCAAGACTATATACTGTGTCGATATTACTAATCTAACAATATGTACAACTGTTGAAATCTTTCTTACCAAGACTATATATATGTGTCGATATTACTAATCTAACAATATGTACAACTGTTGAAATCTTTCTTACCAAGACTATATATTGTGTCGATATTACTAATCTAACAATATGTACAACTGTTGAAATCTTTCTTACCAAGACTATATACTGTGTCGATATTACTAATCTAACAATATGTACAACTGTTGAAATCTTTCTTACCAAGACTATATACTGTGTCGATATTACTAATCTAACAATATGTACAACTGTTGAAATCTTTCTTACCAAGACTATATACTGTGTCGATATTACTAATCTAACAATATGTACAACTGTTGAAATCTTTCTTATCAAGACTATATACTGTGTCGATATTACTAATCTAACAATATGCACAACTGTTTAATCTTTCTTACCAAGACTATATACTGTGTCGATATTACTAATCTAACAATATGTACAACTGTTGAATCTTTCTTACCAAGACTATATACTGTGTCGATATTACTAATCTAACAATATGTACAACTGTTGAAATCTTTGTTATCAAGACTATATACTGTGTCGATATTACTAATCTAACAATATGTACAATTGTTGAATCTTTCTTATCAAGACTATATACTGTGTCGATATTACTAATCTAACAATATGTACAACTGTTGAAATCTTTCTTACCAAGACTATATACTGTGTCGATATTACTAATCTAACAATATGTACAACTGTTGAAATCTTTCTTACCAAGACTATATACTGTGTCGATATTACTAATCTAACAATATGTACAACTGTTGAATCTTTCTTACCAAGACTATATACTGTGTCGATATTACTAATCTAACAATATGTACAACTGTTGAAATCTTTCTTACCAAGACTATATACTGTGTCGATATTACTAATCTAACAATATGTACAACTGTTGAAATCTTTCTTACCAAGACTATATACTGTGTCGATATTACTAATCTAACAATATGTACAACTGTTGAATCTTTCTTACCAAGACTATATACTGTGTCGATATTACTAATCTAACAATATGTACAACTGTTGAAATCTTTCTTACCAAGACTATATACTGTGTCGATATTACTAATCTAACAATATGTACAACTGTTGAAATCTTTCTTACCAAGACTATATACTGTGTCGATATTACTAATCTAACAATATGTACAACTGTTGAAATCTTTCTTACCAAGACTATATACTGTGTCGATATTACTAATCTAACAATATGTACAACTGTTGAATCTTTCTTACCAAGACTATATACTGTGTCGATATTACTAATCTAACAATATGTACAACTGTTGAAATCTTTCTTACCAAGACTATATACTGTGTCGATATTACTAATCTAACAATATGTACAACTGTTGAAATCTTTCTTACCAAGACTATATACTGTGTCGATATTACTAATCTAACAATATGTACAACTGTTGAAATCTTTCTTACCAAGACTATATACTGTGTCGATATTACTAATCTAACAATATGTACAACTGTTGAATCTTTGTTATCAAGACTATATACTGTGTCGATATTACTAATCTAACAATATGTACAACTGTTGAAATCTTTCTTACCAAGACTATATACTGTGTCGATATTACTAATCTAACAATATGCACAACTGTTGAAATCTTTCTTATCAAGACTATATACTGTGTCGATATTACTAATCTAACAATATGTACAACTGTTTAATCTTTTTTACCAAGACTATATATTGTGTCGATATTACTAATCTAACAATATGTACAACTGTTGAAATCTTTCTTACCAAGACTATATACTGTGTCGATATTACTAATCTAACAATATGTACAACTGTTGAAATCTTTCTTACCAAGACTATATACTGTGTCGATATTACTAATCTAACAATATGTACAACTGTTGAAATCTTTCTTACCAAGACTATATACTGTGTCGATATTACTAATCTAACAATATGTACAACTGTTGAATCTTTCTTACCAAGACTATATACTGTGTCGATATTACTAATCTAACAATATGTACAACTGTTGAAATCTTTCTTACCAAGACTATATACTGTGTCGATATTACTAATCTAACAATATGTACAACTGTTGAAATCTTTCTTACCAAGACTATATACTGTGTCGATATTACTAATCTAACAATATGTACAACTGTTGAAATCTTTCTTACCAAGACTATATACTGTGTCGATATTACTAATCTAACAATATGTACAACTGTTGAAATCTTTCTTACCAAGACTATATACTGTGTCGATATTACTAATCTAACAATATGTACAACTGTTGAAATCTTTCTTACCAAGACTATATACTGTGTCGATATTACTAATCTAACAATATGTACAACTGTTGAAATCTTTCTTACCAAGACTATATACTGTGTCGATATTACTAATCTAACAATATGTACAACTGTTGAAATCTTTCTTACCAAGACTATATACTGTGTCGATATTACTAATCTAACAATATGTACAACTGTTGGAATCTTTCTTACCAAGACTATATACTGTGTCGATATTACTAATCTAACAATATGTACAACTGTTGAAATCTTTCTTACCAAGACTATATACTGTGTCGATATTACTAATCTAACAATATGTACAACTGTTGAAATCTTTCTTACCAAGACTATATACTGTGTCGATATTACTAATCTAACAATATGTACAACTGTTGAAATCTTTCTTACCAAGACTATATACTGTGTCGATATTACTAATCTAACAATATGTACAACTGTTGAAATCTTTCTTATCAAGACTATATACTGTGTCGATATTACTAATCTAACAATATGTACAACTGTTGAAATCTTTCTTACCAAGACTATATACTGTGTCGATATTACTAATCTAACAATATGTACAACTGTTGAAATCTTTCTTACCAAGACTATATACTGTGTCGATATTACTAATCTAACAATATGTACAACTGTTGAAATCTTTCTTACCAAGACTATATACTGTGTCGATATTACTAATCTAACAATATGTACAACTGTTGAAATCTTTCTTACCAAGACTATATACTGTGTCGATATTACTAATCTAACAATATGTACAACTGTTGAAATCTTTCTTACCAAGACTATATACTGTGTCGATATTACTAATCTAACAATATGTACAACTGTTGAAATCTTTCTTACCAAGACTATATACTGTGTCGATATTACTAATCTAACAATATGTACAACTGTTGAAATCTTTCTTACCAAGACTATATACTGTGTCGATATTACTAATCTAACAATATGTACAACTGTTGAAATCTTTCTTACCAAGACTATATACTGTGTCGATATTACTAATCTAACAATATGTACAACTGTTGAAATCTTTCTTACCAAGACTATATACTGTGTCGATATTACTAATCTAACAATATGTACAACTGTTGAAATCTTTCTTACCAAGACTATATACTGTGTCGATATTACTAATCTAACAATATGTACAACTGTTGAAATCTTTCTTACCAAGACTATATACTGTGTCGATATTACTAATCTAACAATATGTACAACTGTTGAAATCTTTCTTATCAAGACTATATACTGTGTCGATATTACTAATCTAACAATATGTACAACTGTTGGAATCTTTCTTACCAAGACTATATACTGTGTCGATATTACTAATCTAACAATATGTACAACTGTTGAATCTTTCTTACCAAGACTATATACTGTGTCGATATTACTAATCTAACAATATGTACAACTGTTGAAATCTTTCTTACCAAGACTATATACTGTGTCGATATTACTAATCTAACAATATGTACAACTGTTGAATCTTTCTTACCAAGACTATATACTTTGTTGATATTACTAATCTAACAATATGCACAACTGTTGAATCTTTCTTACCAAGACTATATTCTGTGTCGATATTACTAATCTAACAATATGTACAACTGTTGAAATCTTTCTTATCAAGACTATATACTGTGTCGATATTACTAATCTAACAATATGTACAACTGTTGAAATCTTTCTTACCAAGACTATATACTGTGTCGATATTACTAATCTAACAATATGTACAACTGTTGAAATCTTTCTTACCAAGACTATATACTGTGTCGATATTACTAATCTAACAATATGTACAACTGTTGAATCTTTCTTACCAAGACTATATACTGTGTCGATATTACTAATCTAACAATATGTACAACTGTTGAAATCTTTCTTACCAAGACTATATACTGTGTCGATATTACTAATCTAACAATATGTACAACTGTTGAAATCTTTCTTACCAAGACTATATACTGTGTCGATATTACTAATCTAACAATATGTACAACTGTTGAAATCTTTCTTACCAAGACTATATACTGTGTCGATATTACTAATCTAACAATATGTACAACTGTTGAAATCTTTCTTACCAAGACTATATACTGTGTCGATATTACTAATCTAACAATATGTACAACTGTTGAATCTTTCTTACCAAGACTATATACTGTGTCGATATTACTAATCTAACAATATGTACAACTGTTGAAATCTTTCTTACCAAGACTATATACTGTGTCGATATTACTAATCTAACAATATGTACAACTGTTGAAATCTTTCTTACCAAGACTATATACTGTGTCGATATTACTAATCTAACAATATGTACAACTGTTGAAATCTTTCTTACCAAGACTATATACTGTGTCGATATTACTAATCTAACAATATGTACAACTGTTGAAATCTTTCTTACCAAGACTATATACTGTGTCGATATTACTAATCTAACAATATGTACAACTGTTGAAATCTTTCTTACCAAGACTATATACTGTGTCGATATTACTAATCTAACAATATGTACAACTGTTGAAATCTTTCTTACCAAGACTATATACTGTGTCGATATTACTAATCTAACAATATGTAGAACTGTTGAATCTTTCTTATCAAGACTATATACTGTGTCGATATTACTAATCTAACAATATGTACAACTGTTGAAATCTTTCTTACCAAGACTATATACTGTGTCGATATTACTAATCTAACAATATGTACAACTGTTGAAATCTTTCTTACCAAGACTATATACTGTGTCGATATTACTAATCTAACAATATGTACAACTGTTGAAATCTTTGTTATCAAGACTATAACTGTGTCGATATTACTAATCTAACAATATGTACAACTGTTGAAATCTTTCTTACCAAGACTATATACTGTGTCGATATTACTAATCTAACAATATGTACAACTGTTGAAATCTTTCTTACCAAGACTATGTACTGTGTCGATATTACTAATATAACAATATGCACAACTGTTTAATCTTTCTTACCAAGACTATATACTGTGTCGATATTACTAATCTAACAATATGTACAACTGTTGAAATCTTTCTTACCAAGACTATATACTGTGTCGATATTACTAATCTAACAATATGTACAACTGTTGGAATCTTTCTTACCAAGACTATATACTTTGTTGATATTACTAATCTAACAATATGCACAACTTTTGGAATCTTTCTTTCGAAGACTAGATACTGTGTCGATATTACTAATCTAACAATATGTACAACTGTTGAAATCTTTCTTACCAAGACTATATACTGTGTCGATATTACTAATCTAACAATATGTACAACTGTTGAAATCTTTCTTACCAAGACTATATACTGTGTCGATATTACTAATCTAACAATATGTACAACTGTTGAATCTTTCTTACCAAGACTATATACTGTGTCGATATTACTAATCTAACAATATGTACAACTGTTGAAATCTTTCTTACCAAGACTATATACTGTGTCGATATTACTAATCTAACAATATGTACAACTGTTGAAATCTTTCTTACCAAGACTATATACTGTGTCGATATTACTAATCTAACAATATGTACAACTGTTGAAATCTTTCTTACCAAGACTATATACTGTGTCGATATTACTAATCTAACAATATGTACAACTGTTGAAATCTTTCTTACCAAGACTATATACTGTGTCGATATTACTAATCTAACAATATGTACAACTGTTGAAATCTTTCTTACCAAGACTATATACTGTGTCGATATTACTAATCTAACAATATGTACAACTGTTGAAATCTTTCTTACCAAGACTATATACTGTGTCGATATTACTAATCTAACAATATGTACAACTGTTGAAATCTTTCTTACCAAGACTATATACTGTGTCGATATTACTAATCTAACAATATGTACAACTGTTGAAATCTTTCTTACCAAGACTATATACTGTGTCGATATTACTAATCTAACAATATGTACAACTGTTGAAATCTTTCTTACCAAGACTATATACTGTGTCGATATTACTAATCTAACAATATGTACAACTGTTGAAATCTTTCTTATCAAGACTATATACTGTGTCGATATTACTAATCTAACAATATGTACAACTGTTGAAATCTTTCTTACCAAGACTATATACTGTGTCGATATTACTAATCTAACAATATGTACAACTGTTGAAATCTTTCTTACCAAGACTTTATACTGTGTCGATATTACTAATCTAACAAAATGTTCAACTGTTGGAATCTTTGTTTTGAAGACTATACTGTGTCGATATTACTAATATAACAATATGCACAACTGTTTAATCTTTCTTACCAAGACTATATACTGTGTCGATATTACTAATCTAACAATATGTACAACTGTTGAAATCTTTCTTACCAAGACTATATACTGTGTCGATATTACTAATCTAACAATATGTACAACTGTTGAAATCTTTCTTACCAAGACTATATACTGTGTCGATATTACTAATCTAACAATATGTACAACTGTTGAATCTTTGTTATCAAGACTATATACTGTGTCGATATTACTAATCTAACAATATGTACAACTGTTGAAATCTTTCTTACCAAGACTATATACTGTGTCGATATTACTAATCTAACAATATGCACAACTTTTGGAATCTTTCTTTCGAAGACTAGATACTGTGTCGATATTACTAATCTAACAATATGTACAACTGTTGAAATCTTTGTTATCAAGACTATATACTGTGTCGATATTACTAATCTAACAATATGTACAACTGTTGAAATCTTTCTTACCAAGACTATATACTGTGTCGATATTACTAATCTAACAATATGTACAACTGTTGAATCTTTCTTACCAAGACTATATACTGTGTCGATATTACTAATCTAACAATATGTACAACTGTTGAAATCTTTCTTACCAAGACTATATACTGTGTCGATATTACTAATCTAACAATATGTACAACTGTTGAAATCTTTCTTACCAAGACTATGTATTGTGTCGATATTACTAATGTAACAATATGCACAACTGTTTAATCTTTCTTACCAAGACTATATACTGTGTCGATATTACTAATCTAACAATATGTACAACTGTTGAAATCTTTCTTACCAAGACTATATACTGTGTCGATATTACTAATCTAACAATATGTACAACTGTTGAAATCTTTCTTACCAAGACTATATACTGTGTCGATATTACTAATCTAACAATATGCACAACTGTTTAATCTTTCTTACCAAGACTATATACTGTGTCGATATTACTAATCTAACAATATGTACAACTGTTGAATCTTTCTTACCAAGACTATATACTGTGTCGATATTACTAATCTAACAATATGCACAACTGTTGAAATCTTTCTTATCAAGACTATATACTGTGTCGATATTACTAATCTAACAATATGTACAACTGTTGAATCTTTGTTATCAAGACTATATACTGTGTCGATATTACTAATCTAACAATATGTACAACTGTTGAAATCTTTCTTACCAAGACTATATACTGTGTCGATATTACTAATCTAACAATATGTACAACTGTTGAAATCTTTGTTACCAAGACTATATAACTGTGTCGATATTACTAATCTAACAATATGTACAACTGTTGAATCGTTTTTATCAAGACTATACTCTCTGTCGATATTACTAATCTACCAATCTGTACAACTGTTGAATCTTTCTTACCAAGACTATATACTGTGTCGATATTCCTAATCTAACAATATGTAAAAGTGTTGAAATCTTTCTTACCAAGACTATATACTGTGTCGATATTACTAGTCTAACAATATGTACAACTGTTGAAATCTTTCTTACCAAGACTATATACTGTGTTGATGTTACTAATCTAAAAATATGTACAACTTTTGGAATCTTTCTTACCAAAACTATATACTGTGTCGATATTACTAATCTAACAATATGTACAACTGTTGAAATCTTTCTTACCAAGACTATATACTGTGTCGATATTACTAATCTAACAATATGTACAACTGTTGAAATCTTTCTTACCAAGACTATATACTGTGTCGATATTACTAATCTGACAATATGCACAACTGTTGAAATCTTTATTATCAAGACTATATATTGTGTCGATATTACTAATCTAACAAAATGTACAACTGTTGGAATCTTTCTTATCAAGACTATATACTGTGTCGATATTACTAATCTAACAATATATACAACTGTTGAAATCTTTCTTACTGAACTGAATACTCTTTCGATATTAATAATCTACCAATCTGTACAACTGTTGAATCTTTGTTATCAAGCCTATATACTGTGTCGATATTACTAATCTAACAATATGTACAACTGTTGAAATCTTTCTTACCAAGACTATATACTGTGTCGATATTACTAATCTAACAATATGCACAACTGTTGAAATCTTTGTTATCAAGATAATATACTGCGTCGATATTACTAATCTGAAAATATGTACAACTGTTTAATCTTTTTTACCAAGACTATATATTGTGTCGATATTACTAATCTAACAGTATGTACAACTGTTGAAATCTTTCTTACCAAGACTATATACTGTGTCGATATTACTAATCTAACAATATGTACAACTGTTGAAATCTTTCTTATCAAGACTATATATTGTGTGGATATTACTAATCTAACAGTCTGTACAACTATTTAAATCTTTCTTACCAAGACTTTATGCTGTGTCGATATTACTAATTTAACAATATGTACAACTGTTGAATCTTTCTTACCAAGACTATATAATGTGTCGATATTACTAATCTAACAATATATACAACTGTTGAAATCTTTCTTACTAAACTGTATACTCTTTCGATATTACTAATCTAACAATATGTACAACTGTTGAAATCTTTCTTACCAAGACTATATACTGTGTCGATATTACTAATCTAAAAATATGCACAACTTTTGGAATCTTTCTTACCAAGACTATATACTGTGTCGATATTACTAATCTAACAATATGTACAACTGTTGGAATCTTTCTTACGAAGACTATATACTTTGTTGATATTACTAATATAACAATATGCACAACTGTTTAATCTTTCTTATCAAGACTATATACTGTGTCGATATTACTAATCTAACAATATGTACAACTGTTGAAATCTTTCTTACCAAGACTATATACTGTGTCGATATTACTAATCTAACAATATGTACAACTGTTGAAATCTTTCTTACCAAGACTATATACTGTGTCGATATTACTAATCTAACAATATGTAGAACTGTTAAATCTTTGTTATCAAGACTATATTCTGTGTCGATATTACTAATCTAACAATATGTACAACTGTTGAAATCTTTCTTACCAAGACTATATATTGTGTCGATATTACTAATCTAACAATATGTACAACTGTTGAAATCTTTCTTACCAAGACTATATACTGTGTCGATATTACTAATCTAACAATATGTACAACTGTTGAATCTTTCTTACCAAGACTATGTATTGTGTCGATATTACTAATGTAACAATATGCACAACTGTTTAATTTTTCTTACCAAGACTATATACTGTGTCGATATTACTAATCTAACAATATGTACAACTGTTGAAATCTTTCTTACCAAGACTATATACTGTGTCGATATTACTAATCTAACAATATGTACAACTGTTGAATCTTTGTTATCAAGATAATATACTGCGTCGATATTACTAATCTGAAAATATGTACAACTGTTTAATCTTTCTTACCAAGACTATATATTGTGTCGATATTACTAATCTAACAATATGTACAACTGTTGAAATCTTTCTTACCAAGACTATATACTGTGTCGATATTACTAATCTAACAATATGTACAACTGTTGAAATCTTTCTTACCAAGACTATATATTGTGTGGATATTACTAATCTAACAGTCTGTACAACTGTTTAAATCTTTCTTACCAAGACTTTATGCTGTGTCGATATTACTAATTTAACAATATGTACAACTGTTGAATCTTTCTTACCAAGACTATATAATTTGTCGATATTACTAATCTAACAATATGTACAACTGTTGAAATCTTTCTTACTAAACTGTATACTCTTTCGATATTACTAATCTAACAATATGTACAACTGTTGAATCTTTGTTATCAAGCCCTTAATCTGTGTCGATATTACTAATCTAACAATATGTACAACTGTTGAAATCTTTCTTACCAAGACTATATACTGTGTCGATATTACTAATATAAAAATATGCACAACTTTTGGAACCTTTCTTACCAAAACTATATACTGTGTCGATATTACTAATCTAAAATATGTACAACTGTTGAATCGTTTTTATCAAGACTATGCACTCTTTCGATATTACTAATCTACCAATATGTACAACTGTTGAATCTTTCTTACCAAGACTATATACTGTGTCGATATTACTAATCTAACAATATGTACAACTGTTGAAATCTTTTTTACCAAGACTATATATTCTGTCGATATTACTAATATAACAATATGCACAACTGTTTAATCTTTCTTACCAAGACTATATAATGTGTCGATATTACTAATCTAACAATATGTACAACTGTTGAAATCTTTCTTACTAAACTGTATACTCTTTCGATATTACTAATCTAACAATATGTACAACTGTTGGAATCTTTCTTACCAAGACTATATACTTTGTTGATATTACTAATCTAACAATATGCACAACTGTTGAAATCTTTGTTATCAAGACTATATACTGTTTTGATATTACTAATATAACAATATATACAACTGTTTAATCTTTCCCTCCAAGACTAGATACTGTGTCGATATTACTAATTTAACAATATGTACAACTGTTGAATCTTTCTTACCAGGACTATATACTGTGTCGATATTACTAATCTAACAATATGTACAACTGTTGAAATCTTTCTTACCAAGACTATATACTGTGTCGATATTACTAATCTAACAATATGCACAACTGTTGAAATCTTTGTTATGAAGACTATATAATGTGTCGATATTTGTAATATAACAATATGTACAACTGTTGAATCGTTTTTATCAAGACTATACACTCTGTCGATATTACTAATCTACCAATCTGTACAACTGTTGAATCTTTCTTACCAAGACTATATACTGTGTCGATATTCCTAATCTAACAATATGTACAAGTGTTGAAATCTTTCTTACCAAGACTCTATGATGTGTCGATATTACTAGTCTAACAATATGTACAACTGTTGAAATCTTTCTTACCAAGATTATATACTGTGTTGATATTACTAATCTAACAATATGTACAACTGTTGAAATCTTTCTTACCCAGAATATATACTGTTTCCATATTACTAATTTAACAATATGTACAACTGTTGAAATCATTCTTCCCCAGACTATATGCTGTGTCGATATTACTAATCTAACAATATGTACAACTGTTGGAATCTTTCTTACCAAGATTATATACTGTGTCGATATTACTAATCTAAAAATATGCACATCTTTTCGAATCTTTTTTACCAAGACTATATACTGTGTCGATATTACTAATATAAAAATATGCACAACTTTTGTAATCTTTTTACCAAGACTATATACTGTGTCGATATTACTAATCTAACAATATGTACAACTGTTGAAATCTTTCTTACCAAGACTATTTAATGTTTCCATATTACTAATTTAACAATATGTACAACTGTTGAAATCATTCTTCCCAAGACTATATACTTTGTTGATATTACTAATCTGACAATATGCACAACTGTTGAAATCTTTGTTATCAAGACTATATACTGTGTCGATATTACTAATCTACCAATCTGTACAACTGTTGAATCTTTGTTATCAAGCCCTTATTCTGTGTCGATATTACTAATCTAACAATATATACAACTGTTGAAATCTTTCTTACCAAGACTATATACTTTGTTGATATTACTAATCTGACAATATGCACAACTGTTGAAATCTTTGTTATCAAGACTATATACTGTGTCGATGTTACTAATATAACAATATGCACAACTGTTTAATCTTTCCCTCCAAGACTATATAATGTGTCGATATTCCTAATCTAACAATATGCACAACTTTTGAAATCTTTCTTACCAAGACTTTATGCTGTGTCGATATTACTAATTTAAAAATATGTACAACTGTTGAATCTTTCTTACCAAGACTATATACTGTGTCGATATTACTAATATAACAATATGTACAACTGTTGAAATCTTTCTTACCAAGACTATATACTGTGTCGATATTACTATTCTAACAATATGTAAAACTGTTAAATCTTTCTTATCAAGACTATATACTGTGTCGATATTACAAATATAACAATATACACAGCTGTTTAATCTCTCCCTCCAAGACTAGATACTGTGTCGATATTACTAATTTAACAGTCTGTACAACTGTTGAATCTTTCTTACCAAGACTATATGCTGTGTCGATATTACTAATCTAACAGTCTGTACAACTGTTGAAATCTTTCTTACCAAGACTATATACTCTGTCGATATTACTAATCTAACAATATGTAGAACTGATAAATCTTTGTTATCAAGATTATATACTGTGTCGATATTACTAATATAGAATTATGCACAACTTTTGGAATCTTTCTTACCAAGACTATATACTGTGTCGATATTACTAATCTAACAATATGTACAACTGTTGAAATCTTTCTTACTAAACTGTATACTCTTTCGATATTACTAATCTACCAATCTGTACAACTGTTGAATCTTTGTTATCAAGACTATATACTGTTTCCATATTACTAATTTAACAATATGTACAACTGTTGAAATCTTTGTTATCAAGACTATATACTGTTTCGATATTACTAATATAACAATATACACAACTGTTTAATCTTTCCCTCCAAGACTAGATACTGTGTCGATATTACTAATCTAACAATATGCACAACTGTTGAAATCTTTGTTATCAAGACTATATACTGTGTCGATATTACTAATTTAACAATATGTACAACTGTTGAAATCTTTCTTACCAAGATTATATACTGTGTCGATATTTTTAATCTAAAAATATGCACAACTTTTGGAATCTTTCTTACGAAGACTATTTACTGTGTCGATGTTACTAATCTAACAATATGTACAACTGTTGAAATCTTTTTTACCCAGACTATATACTGTTTCCCTATTACTAATTTAACAATATGTACAACTGTTGAATCTTTCTTACCGAGACTATATACTGTGTTGATATTACTCATATAACAATATGTAGAAATGTTGAAATCTCTTTTACCAAGACTATATGATGTGTCGATATTACTAGTCTAACAATATGTACAACTGTTGAAATCTTTCTTACCAAGATAATATACTGTGTCGATATTCCTAATCTAACAATATGTACAACTGTTGAAATCTTTCTTTCCAAGATTATATTCTTTGTCGATATTACTAATCTAAATGCACAACTTTTGGAATCTTTCTTACCAAGACTATATACTGTGTCGATGTTACTAATCTAACAATATGTACAACTGTTGAAATCTTTTTTACCCAGACTATATACTGTTTCCATATTACTAATCTAACAATATGCACAACTGTTGAAATCTTTGTTATCAAGACTGTATACTGTGTCGATATTACTAATCTATCAAAATGTACAATTGTTGAAATCTTCGTTATCAAATCTATATACTGTGTCGATATTACTAATCTAACAATATGCACAACTTTTGAAATCTTTCTTACCAAAACTATATACTGTTTCCATATTACTAATTTAACAATATGTACAACTGTTGAAATCATTCTTCCCAAGACTATATACTGTGTCGATATTACTGATCTGACAATATGCACAACTGTTGAAATCTTTGTTATCAAGACTATATTCTGTGTGGATATTACTAATCTAACAGTCTGTACAACTGTTGAAATCTTTCTTACCAAGACTTTATGCTGTGTCGATATTACTAATTTAACAATATGTACAACTGTTGAATCTTTTTTATCAAGACTATATACTGTGTCGATATTACTAATATAACAATATACACAACTGTTTAATCTTTCCTCCAAGACTAGATACTGTGTCGATATTACTAATTTAACAATATGTACAACTGTTGAATCTTTCTTACCAGGACTATATACTGTGTCGATATTACTAATCTAACAATATGTAGAACTGTTAAATCTTTGTTATCAAGACTATATACTGTGTCGATATTACTAATATAGAATTATGCACAACTTTTGGAATCTTTCTTACCAAGACTATATACTGTGTCGATATTACTAATCTAACAATATGTACAACTGTTGAAATCTTTCTTACTAAACTGTATACTCTTTCGATATTACTAATCTACCAATCTGTACAACTGTTGAATCTTTGTTATCAAGACTATATACTGTTTACATATTACTAATCTAACAATATGTACAACTGTTGGAATCTTTCTTTCCAAGACTATATACTGTGTCGATATTACTAATATAACAATATACACAACTGTTTAATCTTTCCCTCCAAGACTAGATACTGTGTCGATATTACTAATTTAACAATATGTTTAACTGTTGAAATCTTTCTTACCAAGATTATATACTGTGTCGATATTACTAATCTAAAAATATGCACAACTTTTGGAATCTTTCTTACGAAGACTATATACTGTGTCGATATTACTAATCTAACAATATGTACAACTGTTGAAATCTTTCTTACCAAGACTATATACTGTTTCGATATTACTAATCTACCAATCTGTACAACTGTTGAATCTTTCTTACCAAGACTATATACTGTGTCGATATTACTCATCTAACAATATGTAGAAATGTTGAAATCTCTCTTACCAAGACTATATGATGTATCGATATTGCTAGTCTAACAATATGTACAACTGTTGAAATCTTTCTTACCAAGATAATATACTGTGTCGATATTCCTAATCTAACAATATGTACAACTGTTGAAATCTTTCTTACCAAGACTCTATGATGTGTCAATATTACTAGTCTAACAATATGTACAACTGTTGAAATCTTTCTTACCAAGATTATATTCTTTGTCGATATTACTAATCTAAATGCACAACTTTTGGAATCTTTCTTACCAAGACTATATACTGTGTCGATGTTACTAATCTAACAATATGTACAACTGTTGAAATCTTTTTTACCCAGACTATATACTGTTTCCATATTACTAATCTAACAATATGCACAACTGTTGAAATCTTTGTTATCAAGACTATATACTGTGTCGATATTACTAATTTAACAATATGTACAACTGTTGAGTCTTTCTTACCAAGACTATATATTGTGTCGATATTACTAATCTATCAAAATGTACAACTGTTGAAATCTTCGTTATCAAATCTATATACTGTGTCGATATTACTAATCTAACAATATGCACAACTTTTGAAATCTTTCTTACCAAGACTATATACTGTTTCCATATTACTAATTTAACAATATGTACAACTGTTGAAATCATTCTTCCCAAGACTTTATGCTGTGTCGATATTACTAATTTAACAATATGTACAACTGTTGAATCTTTTTTATCAAGACTTTATACTGTGTCGATATTACTAATATAACAATATGCACAACTGTTGAAATTCTTCTTACCAAGACTATATACTGTTTCGATATTACTAATATAACAATATACACAACTGTTTAATCTTTCCCTCCAAGACTAGATACGGTGTCGATATTACTAATTTAACAATATGTACAACTGTTGAATCTTTCTTACCAAGATAATATACTGTGTCGATATTCCTAATCTAACAATATGTACAACTGTTGAAATCTTTCTTTCCAAGATTATATTCTTTGTCGATATTACTAATCTAAATGCACAACTTTTGGAATCTTTCTTACCAAGACTGTATACTGTGTCGATATTACTAATCTATCAAAATGTACAATTGTTGAAATCTTCGTTATCAAATCTATATACTGTGTCGATATTACTAATCTAACAATATGCACAACTTTTGAAATCTTTCTTACCAAAACTATATACTGTTTCCATATTACTAATTTAACAATATGTACAACTGTTGAAATCATTCTTCCCAAGACTATATACTGTGTCGATATTACTAATCTGACAATATGCACAACTGTTGAAATCTTTGTTATCAAGACTATATTCTGTGTGGATGTTACTAATCTAACAGTCTGTACAACTGTTGAAATCTTTCTTACCAAGACTTTATGCTGTGTCGATATTACTAATTTAACAATATGTACAACTGTTGAATCTTTTTTATCAAGACTATATACTGTGTCGATATTACAAATATAACAATATACACAACTGTTTAATCTTTCCCTCCAAGACTAGATACTGTGTCGATATTACTAATTTAACAATATGTATAACTGTTGAATCTTTCTTACCAGGACTATATACTGTGTCGATATTACTAATCTAACAATATGTAGAACTGTTAAATCTTTGTTATCAAGACTATATACTGTGTCGATATTACTAATATAGAATTATGCACAACTTTTGGAATCTTTCTTACCAAGACTATATACTGTGTCGATATTACTAATCTAACAATATGTACAACTGTTGAAATCTTTCTTACTAAACTGTATACTCTTTCGATATTACTAATCTACCAATCTGTACAACTGTTGAATCTTTGTTATCAAGACTATATACTGTTTATATATTACTAATTTAACAATATGTACAACTGCTGAAATCATTCTTCCCAAGACTATATTCTGTGTCGATATTACTAATATAACAATATACACAACTGTTTAATCTTTCCCTCCAAGACTAGATACTGTGTCGATATTACTAATTTAACAATATGTTTACCTGTTGAAATCTTTCTTACCAAGATTATATACTGTGTCGATATTACTAATCTAAAAATATGCACAACTTTTGGAATCTTTCTTACGAAGACTATATACTGTGTCGATGTTACTAATCTAACAATATGTACAACTGTTGAAATCTTTTTTACCCAGACTATATACTGTTTCCATATTACTAATTTAACAATATGTACAACTGTTGAATCTTTCTTACCGAGACTATATACTGTGTCGATATTACTCATATAACAATATGTAGAAATGTTGAAATCTCTCTTACCAAGACTATATGATGTGTCGATATTACTAGTCTAACAATATGTACAACTGTTGAAATCTTTCTTACCAAGATAATATACTGTGTCGATATTCCTAATCTAACAATATGTACAACTGTTGAAATCTTTCTTACCAAGACTCTATGATGTGTCAATATTACTAGTCTAACAATATGTACAACTGTTGAAATCTTTCTTACCAAGATTATATTCTTTGTCGATATTACTAATCTAACAATATGTACAAATGTTGAAATCTTTTTTACCCAGACTATATACTGTTTCCATATTACTAATCTAACAATATGCACAACTGTTGAAATCTTTGTTATCAAGACTATATACTGTGTCGATATTACTAATTTAACAATATGTACAACTGTTGAGTCTTTCTTACCAAGACTATATATTGTGTCGATATTACTAATCTATCAAAATGTACAACTGTTGAAATCTTCGTTATCAAATCTATATACTGTGTCGATATTACTAATCTAACAATATGCACAACTTTTGAAATCTTTCTTACCAAAACTATATACTGTTTCCATATTACTAATTTAACAATATGTACAACTGTTGAAATCATTCTTCCCAAGACTATATACTGTGTCGATATTACTGATCTGAGAATATGCACAACTGTTGAAATCTTTGTTATCAAGACTTTATGCTGTGTCGATATTACTAATTTAACAATATGTACAACTGTTGAATCTTTTTTATCAAGACTATATACTGTGTCGATATTACTAATATAACAATATGCACAACTGTTGAAATTCTTCTTACCAAGACTATATACTGTTTCGATATTACTAATATAACAATATACACAACTGTTTAATCTTTCCCTCCAAGACTAGATACGGTGTCGATATTACTAATTTAACAATATGTACAACTGTTGAATCTTTCTTACCAGGACTATATACTGTGTCGATATTACTAATCTAACAATATGCACAACTGTTGAAATCTTTGTTATCAAGACTATATAATGTGTCGATATTTCTAATCTAACAATATGTACAACTGTTGAATCGTTTTTATCAAGACGATACACTCTGTCGATATTACTAATCTACCAATCTGTACAACTGTTGAATCTTTGTTATCAAGACTATATACTGTGTCGATATTACTAATCAAACAATATGTACAACTGTTGAATCTTTGTTATGAAGTCCTTATTCTGTATCGATATTACTAATCTAACAATATGTACAACTGTTGAAATATTTCTGACGAAGACTATATACTGTTTTGATATTACTAATATAACAATATGCACAACTGTTTAATCTTTTCCTCCAAGAGTATATACTGTGTCGATATTACTAATTTAACAATATGTACAACTGTTGAATCTTTCTTACCAAGACTTTATGCTGTGTCGATATTACTAATTTAACAATATGTACAACTGTTGAAATCTTTCTTACTAAACTGTATACTCTTTCGACATTACTAATCTACCAATCTGTACAACTGTTGAATCTTTGTTATCAAGACTATATACTGTTTCCATATTACTAATTTAACAATATGTACAACTGCTGAAATCATTCTTCCCAAGATTATATACTCTGTCGATATTACTAATCTAACAATATGTATAACTGTTAAATCTTTGTTATCAAGACTATATATTGTGTGGTTATTACTAATCTAACAGTCTGTACAAGTGTTGAAATCTTTCTTACCAAGACTTTATGCTGTGTCGATATTACTAATTTAACAATATGTACAACTGTTGAATCTTTTTTACCAAGACTATATACATTGTTTCAGTATTGGGAGTCTAAGAGTGTTCTTCTCGGTGTGGATTTCTATACGTGATGAAGGGAACTCCCGGGGAAGATTCTGTTTGTTCAGTGTTCTTCCTCTGATGTCTAATCATCCACCCATGTGTTTGCCGTGTGTGGTGACCCGTGAAGGGGAGGAGAGGATATTAGTGGTTTAGGGGTTCAACCCTCACTCATCAGTTTGGTGTTGAATTCTTGTAAACGGGCGAACTTGGGTTAACCCCTTGTGTCAATGAGTTTGTCCGTTTGCTATGGTCAACCACGTACTATTGTTGAATATTCTCAAGAGGTATTGTTGACATTGTATTTGATGTTGGTGTTTTGGTATATTGTTAGCGTTGCTGCAGTGTCCTTGTTTGACATTGAGTTACGTTTTCATGTAGGGCTCCATTGTGGGCAGGATCAGTGGAAACTATAATATTTTTTTATTACAGATCCTCCAACTAAAAACTTAAATAATATTGTGAAAAAACAGTCCATAGTAAATAACCACGTCTTGAAGATTCTGATCAGTAATCTTCAACATCTGTTATACCTGTATCTAATTTTCTTATACTACACTCTCTTACATCAAACCTTCAGGGCAGATGTGTCCCTTTTTCATTCAGAAGGGACTAGAGGGACTTGCTGGCTCTCCAAAGTCAGTAAAGAAGCTTCGCTCTGGTGACATATTGGTGGAAACATCCACATCTCAACACAATGAACTCCTCTTGCATTCAAAGGCAATTAAGGATATACCTATTGAAGTTACACCTCATGCTACTTTGAATTCATTACAAGGAGTAATTGTTAAGGGGGGTTTGAAGAACATCCTCGAGTCGGAAATTCTCGTTGGTTTCTCCACCCAAGGAGTTTCTACAGTGAGGCGTATCTCCACTCGCAAAGATAGAATTATGATGCTGATCAATATTTTCATTCTGATATTTACATCACCACATCCACCTGCCACCATCAAGGCAGGTTATATTAATTTCAGGGTACGGCCATACATTCCAAACCCTCTCAGATGTTTCCAGTGTCATTGGTTTGGTCAATCGAAGGCATTGTGTCGTAGTTCCTTGACGTGTGCTTTTTACGGTGGCAAGGACCACGATGCCAAAGAATGTGAAACGGATCCTCATTGCGTTAATTGCAATGGCTCTCACCCGTTCTACTTTCGTTCTTGCCCTAAATGGCTGGAAGAAAAAGAGATGCAGCGTTAGAAGACGATTCAAAACATCACTTACCCTGAGACTCGAAAGTTGATGTCCACCACTTCATCTCAGATGTATGCTGCTGCACTTCACTCTACTACTACAGTGGGTGTGCAGACGGATTTTTCTCTGCCTCTGAAAGTATCATTCTCAAACTATATGAAAAGTCTTTTGACCTCAATGGTCAAAAAGGTTGAGTCAATGTTAACACCCATCTCTGTCTGTTCCTTACATACATTCCAACAAGTCCAAAGATCCACTTTTTTTGGTTCTGGGTACAGGCATTTCCTCAGGTACATCTTCTCCCACTCCAAGATGCAAAACGATTATTTATTCATATCCTTAGTCGCTTGAAATCTCTTCCAACGACAAAAATCTGCCCAATCGGCCCAGGGCAGGATCCATGGTGGTCGACAGACCTCCCTCGAATAAGGAAAATAAAGACGTGGTTTAAAGGGCTTTCCAACCAGTTCGCTTGCACATAAATAAAAATGACCACCTTGATGCAATGGAGTTGTAGCGGTTTACGTTCTACTCTTGATGACATCAAAACACTGATTACTTCCTACCATCCTGTTTATCTTTCCTTATAGGAAACATTTCTGAAACCTGCTGATACAGTAACCTTTTGGCAGGTTTATTTGTACAGAAATGATAGGCTGTGTGATGGCCGAGTGTACTGATGGGTAGCACTGTTTGTTGATCAGCATGTGCTCACCCTGTTTTTGCCACTTGACACACTCTTGAAGGCCGTAGCCATCCGTGTTTGCTTTAGTTGTACCTTTTATGTTTGTTCTCTCTGTCTCCTGAAGAGACCTATTATCAATCAGACCTTGATGCTATCATTGTACAGTTGCTGTCTTCCAGTTTAATCCTGGGGGACTTTAACGGATGTCATCCCCTCTGGGGAATTACTGATATTGATAGGAGGGGGTTGCTCTGTGGAGTGTATGCTCTCTGATTACAACTTTTCTCTTTTCAGTACTGGTTCTTTTACTTATTTTCATGCACCTTGTCAGTCCTTTACTGCTATTGATCTCTCAATTTGCTCCCTTCACTATTCTCCTCTTTTTCATGGAGGGCTCACAATAATCCATAAGACAGTGATAATTTTCCTATAGTTTTGAAAGAGACTGGCAGTGGTCGATGCCACCCGACCCGTTTTTCCCAGTGGAAGCTGAATCAGGCAAACTGGCACTCTTTCACTGCTCTCGTAGAACTTGATACTGCCATCAATAGACGATTGCGTGGCAGCAGTGACTGACAGTATTATGCAGGCAGCTGCTCAATGTATTTCTGAAACCTCGACACGTTTTCCACTATATCCTCGTTCATGGTGGAATCCTTTTTTGCCTGGCACATGGCACAGAAGGCTCTAAACCGGGTCTGGGATACTTTTCGTTGGTATCCCACACTCGAACCGCATTGTTTTCCAGCAGGCCCATACACGTGCTTGGCGGGTAAGACGTTAAAGCTAGAAGGAATGTTGGACTAAGTTCACAAGCAGCATATTGTCTACCACCAGTTCTAAAGTCATATGGGACATGATTTGAAAGGTCAGTGAGCAATATAATTCTGTCCCTCTCTCGATCTTGCTTTCTGATGGCCAGGAAGTAGCTGATATCTGGAGCATCGCCTATACTCTAGGTGAAAGATTTTTCCAGGTATCTAGCATTTTTGCTTCATCCTCCAACTTCTCAGCCATCAAAACTCGAGTAGAGAGATTACCTCTTTCCTTTCAAACTGATAGTATCTATGACTATAATGGCCATTTTACACTGGTGGAACTCAAACTGGCTCTTCATTGGTCTAGCAGTACATCAGTTGGACCTAATGATGTACCATGAGACGCTGCACCTTCTACCTCCTGTTTCTCTTGCTATTCTTCTGATTGTTTTTAACTGGATCTGTCAGGAGAATGTTTTTCCTGATGCCTGGCGCCAGGCTACTGTCCTACCTTTGTCTAAGCCTGGGAAGGATCCCAAGATTCCTTCAAACTACCGTCCAATTACTTTGATCCCTCTCTGTAAGACCTTAGAAAGGATGGTTATTGCTTGTATTGTTTGGTTCTTCGAATCAAACAACCTTTTCTCGCCCACCCAGTGTGGGTTCCGACGACAGCACTCCACCACGGACCACCTGATTCGACTTGGAACATCAATCATAGAAGCCTTTTTCAAACGACAACATTTTGTATCAATATTCTTTGACATTGAGAAGGCTTATGATACAACGTGGAAGTATGGCATTTTGCGAGACCTTGATATATATGGATTACGTGGCCATTTGCCCATTTTTATTGAAAAAACTTTAATGGACAGGAGATTCCAAGTTGTGTGGGTTCGACATTTTCCCGTTCTTTTCTACAGGAACTTGGAGTCCCTCAAGGTTGTGTTTCGAGTGTCACACATTTCAGTATAAAAATTAATGCCATCACTGAACAACTCCCTCTTACTGTGGCAAACAGGATCTATGTCGACAACTTTCACGTGTCATATCATGTCAATCGTCGAACGTGAGGGATGTTGGGCGGTAGCTACAGACTGCTCTCAATCGTTTACTGAAGTGGACCACAGCAAACAGCTTTTAACTTCTCTGTCTCTTTCTCTCAAACCGTTTTCATGCACTTTTGTCGCCAACAGGGTGTTCATTCTAATTCTGAACTCCGGAATGGTGAAGTTGTGCTGCCTGTGGTCCCTGAAACAAAGTTCTTGGGGTTTATCTTTGACCGTAAGCTGATCTTTATACCACACACACATCAAGGAGCTACGAGTTATGTGAACAAGAGCACTGAACATCCTCCGTGTCCTTTCTTCCACCACTTGGAGCGGATCTATGTTCTATGTTAAAGATATATCGTGTTCTTATTCGATCGAAATTCTACTGTGGATCACTGGTCTATGGCTCTGCACAGGAGCTTTCCTCACTTCCCCAGTTCAGAGCTTATATATAGAGTCTCATGAACCTTCTTTGCCCTCCGCCGTTTGCAGCTATCTTTACTGTATGCTTCGAAATTCATTCCTTACCACAGTATCGCATCTGGAGTTGTGTTTTCCTTCCTCAGTGGGTCACGATTTTTCAGAACAGATGATCTACAATTGTTTCTTTTGGCCTTCGTATCCAGGCACAATTTGAATTGGGTCTGTTCTTGGATGACATTGCTGTATCCACTGATCAGCTCATCTCACCATGGCTTATTATAATTCCCAAATGTGACCTTTCTTTAAATCATATGAGAAAAGCAGATACTCCCAATTGGAAGTACTGTCTGTTATTTGCTGAACATCATCTTCCGATTCCTATTTATACAGAAATCAGGTGACTCTGTGGGCTCTGACATGATTTGTTGTGGTTCACTGGTTGCGCTCAGAGTCCCCTCTACAGTTTCTGCGTTCACTACTGAGCTGTACGCCATTTCTTTTGCCCTGGATCACATAGAAGCTAAGCAGTACTCAAATTGCACTATTTATACTGACTCACTTAGTTCTCGCGCGACTCGTAATCCGAGGGTCGCGGGTTCGCGCCTGCGTCGCGCTAAACATGCTCGCCCTTCCAGCCGTGGGGGCGTTATAATGTGACGGTCAATCCCACTTTTCGTTGGTAAAAGAGTAGCCCAAGAGTTGGCAGTGGGTGGTGATGATTAGCTGCCTTCCCTCTAGTCTTACACTGCTAAATTAGGGACGGCTAGCACAGATAGCCCTCGAGTAGCTTTGTGCGAAATTCCAAAACAAACAAACAAACACTTAGTTCTCTACTGTCCCTGGTATCTCTTCAAGTTAGTTCTCATCCGGTTCTCACCGATATTCAAAACCGACTGGCCCATTTCTCTTTAACATCTACTTCTCTCCAGTTTTTCTGGATACCAAACCACGTTTGTATTCGTGGGAACGGGCTCGCCGACACCACAGCTAAATCTGTCTGCTCTGACACTATCACTGCTGTGCCTGTTCCATACATGGACTTTGGTCCTGTATTCAAAGCTTGACTACGTGTCAGTTGGCAGTCGACTTGGAATGAGCAACGTGAAAACAGGCTTTTTCAAATAAAACCCTGTATTGGACTTTGGCCATCTTGCTTCCATAAAGATCGGAAACAGGAAGTTGTTCTAACGAGACTACACATTGGTCACAGTTTTTTAACTCATCATTTTTTTTTATCTGGAACTGATGCACCAACGTGTTATCTGTGTAACACTCAGGTCACAATAAGCCACATTTTAATGACTCTCAACAACAGCACCATTTTAAACATGTTCTGTCCCAAGGTTTGTCTATAACGTTAGACAGTGTTATTGGTGATGGTGACCATGTCCACCTTGGTAATGTTCTTAGTTTTTTAAAGGTCATTAAACTTTTTCATGTTATTTAAGTTTTTAATTCATACATTAGACCATTTTTAATGTGATTCCCTTTTAGGAATCAAAGTACATTTAGTTTGATTTGAAATTAGAAAATGGTCGTAATGTCAAATAACTCGAAACCAGGACCGGAAAGGTCAACTTCAGGTGACTGACACTGATTTTTGAACCTTACCCGTTACTCTTCCTGACGAGTTATGATAATTTTTCTGATGCTACAGAAAGACCTTTACAACATGTATTACAGTAGTTTTTCTCTTACCGCTGTAGACTAGATGTAAACATTGTATTCAATGTTATTTGTTTTTAATTCAAAACCTAAACTTTGTTTTGTTTTACTTTAATTTCCTTTCATCAAGTTTAATAATTTTACTTTAATTTTAACTTTTCACTGGATGTTTGGCGCAGATAGCCTTGTCACTTTGCATCATAAAACACCAAACCAACCAACTAACAATGTGTAGAATTATTGAAATCTTGGTTACCAAGACTAAATAATCTGTATCAATATTAGTAATCTAACAATGTGTATAATTAGTGAAATCTTGGTTACCAAGACTATATAAACTGTATCAATATTAGTAATCTAACAATGTGTATAATTATTGAAATCTTGGTTACCAAGACTATATAAACTGTATCAATATTAGTAATCTAACAATGTGTATAATTAGTGAAATCTTGGTTACCAAGACTATATAAACTGTATCAATATTAGTAATCTAACAATGTGTATAATTAGTGAAATCTTGGTTACCAAGACTATATAAACTGTATCAATATTAGTAATCTAACAATGTGTATAATTAGTGAAATCTTGGTTACCAAGACTATATAAACTGTATCAATATTAGTAATCTAACAATGTGTATAATTATTGAAATCTTGGTTACCAAGACTATATAAACTGTATCAATATTAGTAATCTAACAATGTGTATAATTATTGAAATCTTGGTTACCAAGACTATATAAACTGTATCAATATTAGTAATCTAACAATGTGTATAATTATTGAAATCTTGGTTACCAAGACTATATAAACTGTATCAATATTAGTAATCTAACAATGTGTATAAGTATTGAAATCTTGGTTACCAAGACTATATAAACTGTATCAATATTAGTAATCTAACAATGTGTATAATTATTGAAATCTTGGTTATCAAGACTATATAAACTGTATCAATATTAGTAATCTAACAATGTGTATAATTATTGAAATCTTGGTCACCAAGACTATATAAACTGTATCAATATTAGTAATCTAACAATGTGTATAATTATTGAAATCTTGGTTACCAAGACTATATAAACTGTATCAATATTAGGAATCTAACAATGTGTATAATTATTGAAATCTTGGTTACCAAGACTATATAAACTGTATCAATATTAGTAATCTAACAATGTGTATAATTATTGAAATCTTGGTCACCAAGACTATATAAACTGTATCAATATTAGTAATCTAACAAATTGAAATCTTGGTTATGAAGACTATATAAACTGTATCAATATTAGTAATCTAACAATGTGTATAATTATTGAAATCTTGGTTACCAAGACTATATAAACTGTATCAATATTAGTAATCTAACAATGTGTATAATTATTGAAATCTTGGTTATCAAGACTATATAAACTGTATCAATATTAGTAATCTAACAATGTGTATAATTATTGAAATCTTGGTCACCAAGACTATATAAACTGTATCAATATTAGTAATCTAACAATGTGTATAATTATTGAAATCTTGGTTACCAAGACTATATAAACTGTATCAATATTAGTAATCAAACAATGTGTATAATTATTGAAATCTTGGTTACCAAGACTATATAAACTGTATCAATATTAGTAATCTAACAATGTGTATAATTATTGAAATCTTGGTTACCAAGACTATATAAACTGTATCAATATTAGTAATCTAACAATGTGTATAATTATTGAAATCTTGGTTACCAAGACTATATAAACTGTATCAATATTAGTAATCTAACAATGTGTTTAATTATTGAAATCTTGGTTACCAAGACTATATAAACTGTATCAATATTAGTAATCTAACAATGTGTATAATTATTGAAATCTTGGTCACCAAGACTATATAAACTGTATCAATATTAGTAATCTAACAAATTGAAATCTTGGTTATCAAGACTATATAAACTGTATCAATATTAGTAATCTAACAATGTTTATAATTATTGAAATCTTGGTTACCAAGACTATATAAACTGTATCAATATTAGTAATCTAACAATGTGTATAATTATTGAAATCTTGGTTACCAAGACTATATAAACTGTATCAATATTAGTAATCTAACAATGTGTATAATTATTGAAATCTTGGTTATCAAGACTATATAAACTGTATCAATATTAGTAATCTAACAATGTGTATAATTATTGAAATCTTGGTTACAAAGACTATATAAACTGTATCAATATTAGTAATATAACAAATTGAAATCTTGGTTATCAAGACTATATAAACTGTATCAATATTAGTAATATAACAAATTGAAATCTTGGTTATCAAGACTATATAAACTGTATCAATATTAGTAATCTAACAATGTGTATAATTATTGAAATCTTGGTTACCAAGACTATATAAACTGTATCAATATTAGTAATCTAACAAATTGAAATCTTGGTTATCAAGACTATATAAACTGTATCAATATTAGTAATCTAACAATGTGTATAATTATTGAAATCTTGGTTACCAAGATTATATAAACTGTATCAATATTAGTAATCTAACAATGTGTATAATTATTGAAATCTTGGTTACCAAGACTATATAAACTGTATCAATATTAGTAATCTAACAATGTGTATAAATATTGAAATCTTGGTTACCAAGACTATTTAAACTGTATCAATATTAGTAATCTAACAATGTGTATAATTATTGAAATCTTGGTTACCAAGACTATATAAACTGTATCAATATTAGTAATCTAACAATGTGTATAAATATTGAAATCTTGGTTACCAAGACTATATAAACTGTATCAATATTAGTAATCTAACAATGTGTATAATTATTGAAATCTTGGTCACCAAGACTATATAAACTGTATCAATATTAGTAATCTAACAAATTGAAATCTTGGTTATGAAGACTATATAAACTGTATCAATATTAGTAATCTAACAATGTGTATAATTATTGAAATCTTGGTTACCAAGACTATATAAACTGTATCAATATTAGTAATCTAACAATGTGTATAATTATTAAAATCTTGGTTACCAAGACTATATAAACTGTATCAATATTAGTAATCTAACAATGTGTATAATTATTGAAATCTTGGTTACCAAGACTATATAAACTGTATCAATATTAGTAATCTAACAATGTGTATAATTATTGAAATCTTGGTTACCAAGACTATATAAACTGTATCAATATTAGTAATCTAACAATATGTGTATTATTGAAATCTTGGTTACCAAGACTATATAAACTGTATCAATATTAGTAATCTAACAATGTGTATAAGTATTGAAATCTTGGTTACCAAGACTATATAAACTGTATCAATATTAGTAATCTAACAATGTGTATAATTATTGAAATCTTGGTTATCAAGACTATATAAACTGTATCAATATTAGTAATCTAACAATGTGTATAATTATTGAAATCTTGGTCACCAAGACTATATAAACTGTATCAATATTAGTAATCTAACAATGTGTATAATTATTGAAATCTTGGTTACCAAGACTATATAAACTGTATCAATATTAGGAATCTAACAATGTGTATAATTATTGAAATCTTGGTTACCAAGACTATATAAACTGTATCAATATTAGTAATCTAACAATGTGTATAATTATTGAAATCTTGGTCACCAAGACTATATAAACTGTATCAATATTAGTAATCAAATTGAAACAAATTGAAATCTTGGTTATGAAGACTATATAAACTGTATCAATATTAGTAATCTAACAATGTGTTATCAAGACTATATTGAAATCTTGGTTACCAAGACTATATAAACTGTATCAATATTAGTAATCTAACAATGTGTATAATTATTGAAATCTTGGTTATCAAGACTATATAAACTGTATCAATATTAGTAATCTAACAATGTGTATAATTATTGAAATCTTGGTCACCAAGACTATATAAACTGTATAACAATGTATCATTAGTAATCTAACAACTGTATCAATATTGTATAATTATTGAAATCTTGGTTACCAAGACTATATAAACTGTATCAATATTAGTAATCAAACAATGTGTATAATTATTGAAATCTTGGTTACCAAGACTATATAAACTGTATCAATATTAGTAATCTAACAATGTGTATAATTATTGAAATCTTGGTTACCAAGACTATATAAACTGTATCAATATTAGTAATCTAACAATGTGTATAATTATTGAAATCTTGGTTACCAAGACTATATAAACTGTATCAATATTAGTAATCTAACAATGTGTTTAATTATTGAAATCTTGGTTACCAAGACTATATAAACTGTATCAATATTAGTAATCTAACAATGTGTATAATTATTGAAATCTTGGTCACCAAGACTATATAAACTGTATCAATATTAGTAATCTAACAAATTGAAATCTTGGTTATCAAGACTATATAAACTGTATCAATATTAGTAATCTAACAATGTTTATAATTATTGAAATCTTGGTTACCAAGACTATATAAACTGTATCAATATTAGTAATCTAACAATGTGTATAATTATTGAAATCTTGGTTACCAAGAAGACTATATAAACTGTATCAATATTAGTAATCTAACAATGTGTATAATTATTGAAATCTTGGTTACCAAGACTATATAAACTGTATCAATATTAGTAATCTAACAATGTGTATAATTATTGAAATCTTGGTTATCAAGACTTATATAAAACTGTATCAATATTAGTAATCTAACAATGTATAATTATTGAAATCTTGGTTACAAAGACTATATAAACTGTATCAATATTAGTAATATAACAAATTGAAATCTTGGTTATCAAGACTATATAAACTGTATCAATATTAGTAATATAACAAATTGAAATCTTGGTTATCAAGACTATATAAACTGTATCAATATTAGTAATCTAACATGTGTGTATAATTATTGAAATCTTGGTTACCAAGACTATATAAACTGTATCAATATTAGTAATCTAACAAATTGAAATCTTGGTTATCAAGACTATATAAACTGTATCAATATTAGTAATCTAACAATGTGTATAATTATTGAAATCTTGGTTACCAAGATTATATATAAACTGTATCAATATTAGTAATCTAACAATGTGTATAATTATTGAAATCTTGGTTACCAAGACTATATAAACTGTATCAATATTAGTAATCTAACAATGTGTATAAATATTGAAATCTTGGTTACCAAGACTATTTAAACTGTATCAATATTAGTAATCTAACAATGTGTATAATTATTGAAATCTTGGTTACCAAGACTATATAAACTGTATCAATATTAGTAATCTAACAATGTGTATAAATATTGAAATCTTGGTTACCAAGACTATATAAACTGTATCAATATTAGTAATCTAACAATGTGTATAAATATTGAAATCTTGGTTACCAAGACTATATAAACTGTATCAATATTAGTAATCTAACAATGTGTATAATTATTGAAATCTTGGTTACCAAGACTATATAAACTGTATCAATATTAGTAATCTAACAACGTGTATAATTATTGAAATCTTGGTTACCAAGACTATATAAACTGTATCAATATTAGTAATCTAACAATGTGTATAATTATTGAAATCTTGGTTACCAAGACTATATAAACTGTATCAATATTAGTAATATAACAAATTGAAATCTTGGTTATCAAGACTATATAAACTGTATCAATATTAGTAATCTAACAATGTGTATAATTATTGAAATCTTGGTTACCAAGACTATATAAACTGTATCAATATTAGTAATCTAACAAATTGAAATCTTGGTTATCAAGTATAAACTGTATCAATATTAGTAATCTTGTGTATAATTATTGAAATCTTGGTTACCAAGGCTATAAACTGTATCAATATTAGTAATCTAACAATGTGTATAATTATTGAAATCTTGGTTACCAAGACTATATAAACTGTATCAATATTAGTATTCTAACAATGTGTATAATTATTGAAATCTTGGTTACCAAGACTATATAAACTGTATCAATATTAGTAATCTAACAATGTGTATAATTATTGAAATCTTGGTTACCAAGACTATATAAACTGTATCAATATTAGTAATCTAACAAATTGAAATCTTGGTTATCAAGACTATATAAACTGTATCAATATTAGTAATCTAACAATGTGTATAATTATTGAAATCTTGGTTACCAAGATTATATAAACTGTATCAATATTAGTAATCTAACAATGTGTATAATTATTGAAATCTTGGTTACCAAGACTATATAAACTGTATCAATATTAGTAATCTAACAATGTGTATAATTATTGAAATCTTGGTTACCAAGACTATATAAACTGTATCAATATTAGTAATCTAACAATGTGTATAAATATTGAAATCTTGGTTACCAAGACTATATAAACTGTATCAATATTAGTAATCTAACAATGTGTATAATTATTGAAATCTTGGTTACCAAGACTATATAAACTGTATCAATATTAGTAATCTAACAACGTGTATAATTATTGAAATCTTGGTTACCAAGACTATATAAACTGTATCAATATTAGTAATCTAACAAATTGAAATCTTGGTTATCAAGACTATATAAACTGTATCAATATTAGTAATCTAACAATGTGTATAATTATTGAAATCTTGGTTACCAAGACTATATAAACTGTATCAATATTAGTAATCTAACAATGTGTATAATTATTGAAATCTTGGTTACTTGGTTATCAAGACTATATAAACTGTATCAATATTAGTAATCTAACAATGTGTATAATTATTGAAATCTTGGTTACCAAGACTATATAAACTGTATCAATATTAGTAATCTAACAATGTGTATAATTGAAATCTTGGTTACCAAGACTATATAAACTGTATCAATATTAGTAATCTAACAATGTATAATTATTGAAATCTTGGTCACCAAGGCTATATAAACTGTATCAATATTAGTAATCTAACAATGTGTATAATTATTGAAATCTTGGTTACCAAGACTATATAAACTGTATCAATATTAGTAATCTAACAATGTGTATAATTATTGAAATCTTGGAAATCTTGGTCACCAAGACTATATAAACTGTATCAATATTAGTAATCTAACAATGTGTATAATTATTGAAATCTTGGTTACCAAGACTATATAAACTGTATCAATATTAGTAATCTAACAATGTGTATAATTATTGAAATCTTGGTTACCAAGACTATATAAACTGTATCAATATTAGTAATCTAAACAATGTGTATAATTGCTGAAATCTTGTACAGTTACCAAGACTATATAAACTGTTATCAATATTAGTAATCTAACAATGTGTATAATTATTGAAATCTTGGTTACCAAGACTATATAAACTGTATCAATATTAGTAATCTAACAATGTGTATAATTATTGAAATCTTGGTTACCAAGACTATATAAACTGTATCAATATTAGTAATCTAACAATGTGTTTAAATCTTGAAATCTTGCCGTCGACTATATAAAACATCAATAACTAAACAATGTGTATAATTATTGAAATCTTGGTCACCAAGACTATATAAACTGTATCAATATTAGTAATCTAACAAATTATTGAAATCTTGGTTATCAAGACTATATAAACTGTATCAATATTAGTAATCTAACAATGTTTATAAATTGAAATCTTGGTTACCAAGACTATATAAACTGTATCAATATTAGTAATCTAACAATGTGTATAATTATTGAAATCTTGGTTACCAAGACTATATAAACTGTATCAATATTAGTAATCTAACAATGTATAATTATTGAAATCTTGGTTATCAAGACTATATAAACTGTATCAATATTAGTAATCTAACAATGTGTATAATTATTGAAATCTTGGTTACAAAGACTATATTAAACTGTATCAATATTAGTAATATAACAAATTGAAATCTTGGTTATCAAGACTATATAAACTGTATCAATATTAGTAATATAACAATGTGTATAAATATTGAAATCTTGGTTATCAAGACTATATAAACTGTATCAATATTAGTAATCTAACAATGTGTATAATTATTGAAATCTTGGTTACCAAGACTATATAAACTGTATCAATATTAGTAATCTAACAAATCTTGGTTATCAAGACTATATAAACTGTATCAATATTAGTAATCTAACAATGTGTATAATTATTGAAATCTTGGTTACCAAGACTATATAAACTGTATCAATATTAGTAATCTAACAATGTGTATAATTATTGAAATCTTGGTGCACCAAGACTATATAAACTGTATCAATATTAGTAATCTAACAATGTGTATAAATATTGAAATCTTGGTTACCAAGACTATATAAACTGTATCAATATTAGTAATCTAACAATGTGTATAATTATTGAAATCTTGGTTACCAAGACTATATAAACTGTATCAATATTAGTAATCTAACAATGTGTATAAATATTGAAATCTTGGTTACCAAGACTATATAAACTGTATCAATATTAGTAATCTAACAATGTGTATAATTATTGAAATCTTGGTTACCAAGACTATATAAACTGTATCAATATTAGTAATCTAACAATGTGTATAATTATTGAAATCTTGGTTACCAAGACTATATAAACTGTATCAATATTAGTAATCTAACAATGTGTATAATTATTGAAATCTTGGTTACCAAGACTATATAAACTGTATCAATATTAGTAATCTAACAATATGTATAATTATTGAAATCTTGGTTACCAAGACTATATAAACTGTATCAATATTAGTAATCTAACAATGTGTATAATTATTGAAATCTTGGTTACCAAGACTATATAAACTGTATCAATATTAGTAATCTAACAATGTGTATAATTATTGAAATCTTGGTTACCAAGACTATATAAACTGTATCAATATTAGTAATCTAACAATGTGTATAATTATTGAAATCTTGGTTACCAAGACTATATAAACTGTATCAATATTAGTAATCTAACAATGTGTATAATTATTGAAATCTTGGTTACCAAGACTATATAAACTGTATCAATATTAGTAATCTAACAATGTGTATAATTATTGAAATAATTATATAAACTGTAAAATATTAAATCTAATAAATGGGTTACCAAGACTATATAAACTGTATCAATATTAGTAATCTAACAATGTGTATAATTATTGAAATCTTGGTCACCAAGACTATATAAACTGTATCAATATTAGTAATCTAACAAATTGAAATCTTGGTTATGAAGACTATATAAACTGTATCAATATTAGTAATCTAACAATGTGTATAATTATTGAAATCTTGTCACCAAGACTATATAAACTGTATCAATATTAGTAATCTAACAATGTGTATAATTATTGAAATCTTGGTTACCAAGACTATATAAACTGTATCAATATTAGTAATCTAACAATGTGTATAATTATTGAAATCTTGGTTACCAAGACTATATAAACTGTATCAATATTAGTAATCTAACAATGTGTATAATTATTGAAATCTTGGTCACCAAGACTATATAAACTGTATCAATATTAGTAATCTAACAATGTGTATAATTATTGAAATCTTGGTTACCAAGACTATATAAACTGTATCAATATTAGTAATCTAACAATGTGTATAATTATTGAAATCTTGGTTACCAAGACTATATAAACTGTATCAATATTAGTAATCTAACAATGTGTATAATTATTGAAATCTTGGTTACCAAGACTATATAAACTGTATCAATATTAGTAATCTAACAATGTGTATAATTATTGAAATCTTGGTTACCAAGACTATATAAACTGTATCAATATTAGTAATCTAACAATGTATAATTATTGAAATCTTGGTTACCAAGACTATATAAACTGTATCAATATTAGTAATCTAACAATGTGTATAATTATTGAAATCTTGGTTACCAAGACTATATAAACTGTATCAATATTAGTAATCAATGTTAACAATTATTGAAATCTTGGTTACCAAGACTATATAAACTGTATCAATATTAGTAATCTAACAATGTGTATAATTATTGAAATCTTGGTTACCAAGACTATATAAACTGTATCAATATTAGTAATCTAACAATGTGTATAATTATTGAAATCTTGGTTATCAAGACTATATAAACTGTATCAATATTAGTAATCTAACAATGTGTATAATTATTGAAATCTTGGTTACCAAGACTATATAAACTGTATCAATATTAGTAATCTAACAATGTGTATAATTATTGAAATCTTGGTTACCAAGACTATATAAACTGTATCAATATTAGTAATCTAACAATGTATAATTATTGAAATCTTGGTTATCAAGACTATATAAACTGTATCAATATTAGTAATCTAACAATGTGTATAATTATTGAAATCTTGGTTACCAAGACTATATAAACTGTATCAATATTAGTAATCTAACAAATTGAAATCTTGGTTATCAAGACTATATAAACTGTATCAATATTAGTAATCTAACAATGTGTATAATTATTGAAATCTTGGTTACCAAGACTATATAAACTGTATCAATATTAGTAATCTAACAATGTGTATAATTATTGAAATCTTGGTTACCAAGACTATATAAACTGTATCAATATTAGTAATCTAACAATGTGTATAATTATTGAAATCTTGGTTACCAAGACTATATAAACTGTATCAATATTAGTAATCTAACAACGTGTATAATTATTGAAATCTTGGTTACCAAGACTATATAAACTGTATCAATATTAGTAATCTAACAATGTGTATAATTATTGAAATCTTGGTTACCAAGACTATATAAACTGTATCAATATTAGTAATCTAACAATGTGTATAAATATTGAAATCTTGTTACCAAGACTATATAAACTGTATCAATATTAGTAATCTAACAATGTGTATAATTATTGAAATCTTGGTTACCAAGACTATATAAACTGTATCAATATTAGTAATCTAACAACGTGTATAATTATTGAAATCTTGGTTACCAAGACTATATAAACTGTATCAATATTAGTAATCTAACAATGTGTATAATTATTGAAATCTTGGTTACCAAGACTATATAAACTGTATCAATATTAGTAATATAACAATGTGTATAAAATTGAAATCTTGGTTATCAAGACTATATAAACTGTATCAATATTAGTAATCTAACAATGTGTATAATTATTGAAATCTTGGTTACCAAGACTATATAAACTGTATCAATATTAGTAATCTAACAAATTGAAATCTTGGTTATCAAGACTATATAAACTGTATCAATATTAGTAATCTAACAATGTGTATAATTATTGAAATCTTGGTTACCAAGGCTATATAAACTGTATCAATATTAGTAATCTAACAATGTGTATAATTATTGAAATCTTGGTTACCAAGACTATATAAACTGTATCAATATTAGTAATCTAACAAATTGAAATCTTGGTTATCAAGACTATATAAACTGTATCAATATTAGTAATCTAACAATGTGTATAATTATTGAAATCTTACCAAGACTATATAAACTGTATCAATATTAGTAATCTAACAAATTGAAATCTTGGTTATCAAGACTATATAAACTGTATCAATATTAGTAATCTAACAATGTGTATAATTATTGAAATCTTGGTTACCAAGATTATATAAACTGTATCAATATTAGTAATCTAACAATGTGTATAATTATTGAAATCTTGGTTACCAAGACTATATAAACTGTATCAATATTAGTAATCTAACAATGTGTATAATTATTGAAATCTTGGTTACCAAGACTATATAAACTGTATCAATATTAGTAATCTAACAATGTGTATAAATATTGTTACCAAGACTATATAAACTGTATCAATATTAGTAATCTAACAATGTGTATAATTATTGAAATCTTGGTTACCAAGACTATATAAACTGTATCAATATTAGTAATCTAACAACGTGTATAATTATTGAAATCTTGGTTACCAAGACTATATAAACTGTATCAATATTAGTAATCTAACAAATTGAAATCTTGGTTATCAAGACTATATAAACTGTATCAATATTAGTAATCTAACAATGTGTATAATTATTGAAATCTTGGTTACCAAGACTATATAAACTGTATCAATATTAGTAATCTAACAATGTGTATAATTATTGAAATCTTGGTTACCAAGACTATATAAACTGTATCAATATTAGTAATCTAACAAATTGAAATCTTGGTTATCAAGACTATATAAACTGTATCAATATTAGTAATCTAACAATGTGTATAATTATTGAAATCTTGGTTACCAAGGCTATATAAACTGTATCAATATTAGTATTCTAACAATGTGTATAATTATTGAAATCTTGGTTACCAAGACTATATAAACTGTATCAATATTAGTAATCTAACAATGTGTATAATTATTGAAATCTTGGTTACCAAGACTATATAAACTGTATCAATATTAGTAATCTAACAACGTGTATAATTATTGAAACCTGTTTATATCAGTTATATTGCGATTCAGTTATTGGTAATGCATTATTTAAAATGTATTAGATTCCTTAATACCTGAACCCAACTGAAGTTAATTAGTTTCCAACTGTTTGATGGAACGTTATTTTGCTTGGATATATATAAATTTTTAACTCATAGACCCGAGGGAATGCGGCTGATCAACAACATTTGTTGTAACCTCTTGGGCTACTCTAGTTGTATAGGTATTGCCACCTGTGTAACGGGCTCGGCATGGTCAGGTGGTTATGGCATTGACTTGTAATCTGAGGGTCGCAGGTTTGAATCCCCGTCATACGATATATTCTCGCTATTTCTGTCGTGGGGGTGTTATAATGTTACGTTCAATCCCGCTATTCGTTGGAAAAAAGAAAAAGAGTTGGTAAACGAGTATCCCAAGAGTTGGCGGCGGGTGGTGATGACTAGCTGCCTTCCCTCTAGTCTTACACTGCTAAATTAGGGACGACTAGCGCAGATAATCTTCGTGTAGCTTTTCGCGAAATTTAAAACAAACTAAACCAAACCTGTTTAATGCATCTACAAACCCGAGTACCTAACTCGACCTTGTGCATACTACAATCTTGTTTTCATGGCTACGGGACACGAATGATTTACTCTGTGATATACAGCCCGCTAAGGTAATCACTAGGCCACGCACGACCCAGAACAATTCTTACCTAAATAACTTGATTCTGAGACGTTTACAGAAGCCACAGAATAGTGATAGTAAGGCACAATATGAGCACTTTTGAATTCAATAAGTATAGGAAAAGATTGGAAAAAGAGAAAATGAATTAGTTACTTCGAAAAACATGTTGTAGATAAGAGTCAATTTAAAATAAGCCCAGTTTGATAGTAACTAATTATTCCTATGCAATATGATGGTGTGTGAATTCTGTGTAGTTTATAATTTTCGACCGTCTCATAAACGATTGTGAAATTCGATTCTTCTGACTATCCTAAAATAATGTTTTTAATTGTTCATAATCTAATTATTTATGCTCTGTTTAGCTTTGCCTTTAAAGGATAGGTGAATGTGTTATGTGCATTTTATACTGAGATCTGACTACAATAATTTTATCTTAATGTATATGCAAAGCTTTTAACTTATTTGCTATAAGCATAAAGTTACACGCAGAACAACCTGTGTAGCAGGAATAGAACCCCAAATTTACAATTGAGGAACTGGGAAAAAAGTAACAACTGCTTTTTATTTTGTTTGTTCATTTATGATTTTTTGTTGTATGTAGGTTAATTATACTGAAATCATCTTCACCGATGCTCATATGTCTTTTCCAAATTTATTGGAATATAGTAATCCATCTTTAGGTGTTTGTTTGTTTTGAATATCCTTAGAACAATTCGTTTGGTTTGGTTTCAATTTCGCGCAAAGCTACTGAGGGCTATTTGCGCTAGCCGTCCCTAATGTTTCAGTCTAAAACTAGAGGGAAGTCGGTTGGTCATCACCACCCACCACAAACTCTTGGGCTGCTCTTTCACCAACGAATAGTGGGATTTATCGACACATTATAATGACCCCACGGCTGAAAGGGCGAGCATGTTGAGTGTGACGGGATTCGAACCCGCGACCTTCTGATTACTCTTAGAATAGGAAACCAATGATAGCTTGTAAACCGAATATTTTAAGGTTCTCTTTTTCACGTACAAAGCGAGAAATTTCTGACAATGGAGAATAAAATACACAATAGAATCTGTCGAGATAATGTTTACAATACTCTGACGAAATATTATCAGTTTCTGTCGTGACAGAATTAGTGTTTCTTGTAAGGCTTATAAGTTTGAAGTACCAAATAAAAACAAACAATAATTCAACAATATTTTAACATTGTATCAATTTTAATTTCATTGTAATGAAAAGACGATACAAAACGTTTTAGGTCTGTTTCTTTGTTTCAGGTTTTCGCGCAAGGCGAAGCAAAACTATCTGTGCATAATCGCTTTTAATTTTGAAATGACCAACTACAGGCTAGTAAGGTAGCCAACAGCATCCAAGACCAACTCTTTTCTAGATGAAACGCGAGTTTTAAACAGTACTCTTCTCGTGGACCTAAAACCCCAAAATACGGATCGCTTTACTACGATAACGGGTTTCAAACCACAAATTTTTGGTTTTCCACCTGAGCAAGTTGACATTTAGGCTACCATTATTTATTTTTCGTAACAGCATATTATCAGTTAAAGTGGTTTGCTTTTTTGTTTAAAAATATATTTTTCTTTTATGACAATTCAGTGGTAGTTCGATGTCCAGTTAAATTTAACGACAGAGTGGTCATTTGATTCCATTTTCTAAACCATTTTGATTATGATATCCAAAACCTAGAGTAGAAAACCTACGGAGTAAACTTCCCCACTGTTTCCTTCCGATACCAGATTACAAACAAAACACTTTATTTTTTATGGAATAACAGACCTACATAAATGACAAAGGGATGGGGTCATCTTTACCTCTCATAAAAGTTTTGCACCCACCTAGTGCTGAGCAGGTGTCAACCTCGAAGACAAACTGAGAAAGATAAACCAAGCTTGACTTCATTTCATAAACGTTTTGTTACAAGGAATCCCCATTTTGTTTGTCAGCATTCGAACTGTTTTGAGTGAATTGATGTTTTGTATTTCACAGATGTGTATCAAGATTGGTCTATATCTCGACATGAACATGAATTGTTGAGTGAATTAATGTTTTGTATTTCACAGATGTGTATCAAGACTGGTCTATATCTCGACATGAACATGAATTTTTGAGTGAATTGATGTTTTGTATTTCACAGATGTGTATCAAGATTGGTCTGTATCTCGACATGAACATGAATTTTTGAGTGAATTAATGTTTTGTATTTCACAGATGTGTATCAAGATTGGTCTGTATTTCGACATGAACATGAATTCTTCATCAGGTTTCTATATACTTGTGACATTCTAGAATCTACCTGCTTCATTTGTGGTGAAAGTGAAGTAGTGTAGAGACTGGGCAACTAAAGAAAATACAATTAGTCACAGCAAGTTTATATTGGACCTTTATCAACCTCCAGTCCACCACGTTTTTAATTATTAGACCTTTATCAACCTCCAGTCCACCGCGGTTTTAATTATTAGACCTTTATCAACCACCAATTCACCGTGTTTTTAATTATTAGACCTTTATCGATCTCTAGTCCACCGCGTTTTTAATTATTAGACCTTTATCAACCACTAGTCCACCGCGTTTTTAATTATTAGACCTTTATCAACCACCAGTTCACCGTGTTTTTAATTATTAGACCTTTATCAACCTCCAGTTCACCGCGTTTTTAATTATTAGACCTTTATCAACCACCAGTCCACCGCGTTTATAATTATTAGATCTTTATCAACCACCATTTCACCGTGTTTTTAATTATTAGACCTTTATCAACCTCCAGTCCACCGTGTTTTTAATTATTAGACCTTTATCAACCAGCATTTCACCGAGTTTTTAATTATTAGACCCTTATCAACCACCAGTCCACCGTGTATTTTTAATGATTAGACCTTTATCAACCACCATTTCACCGAGTTTTTAATTATTAGACCCTTATCAACCACCAGTCCACCGCGTTTTAATTATTAGACCTTTATCAACCACCATTTCACCGAGTTTTTTAATTATTAGACCTTTATCAACCACCATTTCACCGAGTTTTAATTATTAGACCTTTATCAACCACCAGTCTACCGTGTTTTTTAATTATTAGGCCATTAACAACCTCCAGTCCAACATGCAAATAACTAGGCCATACTCGGCCCTTTTCTGTTCCGCAAAATAAAGAGTATATGGTTGTATTAACTTTCAAGAAAGATAAACACGACCAATATATGCTTATTTTAGCCACTGTCCAATATCTGTATCACCACTGACCCAGTGAATAATGAACAATGACAACCTGTACAGGTGCATACTTATATTGCACATTTCTAAAGCTATGCTTTCGCAGCTTTTGTTTATTGGAGTCAATAACACTCGTGGATTTCAGAGAACATCTGTCGAGTTTTCATGACCTGAAGTAGCCCAAACTGATGGTGACTGGTATTGACCAGCTGCTTTCTCTCATTTCATCACTTCATAATAAGACATGGCTAGCGCAAATAAATCGCATGATTTATTTTTTATTCATACTCGTTAGAAACAAAATGTCTGTATGATGCAGGAAATTACGAATATAAATGAACTCTTATCGATAGAAACCGTCGCTTGTGGCGAAAAACCTACTGATGTTTAAGGTCTAAGATGCGTGGCTACCATCAGCCACCACTTAATTATATAGTGTCCGCTAGAGTACGCTAATGATGTATTCTCACACAAGTTTGCCAAGCGTCTTATCTTATAAGGCGATGCTTCACGAGAACTAGTTCAATGCAATAAATAATCAGAGGTAAAATAGCACCCTTGTTTTCTCTTACGATGCATTATAATAACTGTTCTTTCCTTTCGTTTTCATTGACTTTAAATAAAACTGGAAGTCGATTTAAGCAAAATAATATACTTTGTACAACGAACAGCACACGAAATCAATCAGTAATACCTGATATATCCAAGAAAAGACTTAAAGACAAAATACAAGAAGAGTTCATGTATTATCTGTCCTATATATGGGCGTAATCTGAGGGTTGTGGTTCGCATCCCCTCACACCAAACACGCTCACCCTTTCAGCCGTAGGGACCTTAATACTGTGACGATCAATCCCCCTATTTGTTGGTAAAAGAATAGCCCAAGAGTTGGCGGTAGGTGATGATGACTAGCTGCCTTCCCTCTAGTCTTACACTGCTAAATTTGGGACGGCTAGCGCAAATAGCCCTCGAGTAGCTTTGCGCGAAATTGAAACCAAACCAAACGAATTGTCCTAAGGAAAGCGCTGATTTGTTTACTCACGTTAAAGTTCACCGTCCAAGAAACTTATTACTGTTTAACTATGTTTACCAATAACTATACAGTTGGTTTTTAGTTCAAAACTATACAACTAACCATCTATATTTTGACCAAAGTTAGGAATCGAACCCTGAATTTTAGCGTAGTAACCCTATAAACTTCTCTAACCCATTAGGAGAAATAAGTAAACAAACATTTACTTTGAAAAAGAATACTGTGTTAATAACGAATGAAACAAACGGTGTAAGATAATTATTAAGAATTACGAAATGTTCCTTATTAAGACTTTATATGGACTTATTTCACCCCTTTTTGTTATCTATTCACATAGGTAACAAGACTATTTTTCTGTTACTTGGAACTCGTGTTTTTTGTGTTTATTTTCAGAGCAGTTCTCTGCTAGATTGAATGCAGCAGAGAACCTTGTTCTTCAACAGAAACAGTTGAAATCCCTCACATTAGAGCTAAAACTTTGTCTGTTCTACATGGACGAAAGCGAATGTAGAAATTTTGTTATTACGTAATTTATCGCGCAGCACGTGTCTACCCTTCATCATCCTTTACTGACTTCGTTTTACAGTTATGCTTTGTACTGTGTTAAAACAATAACGACTTCATTTTATGTTCTTCTGTACTTAACTGTATTAATTTTAATGCACTCTGCTGTACTTCACTGTATTAATTTTACTGCACTCTGCTGTACTTCACTGTATTAATTTTACTGCACTCTGCTGTACCTCACTGTATTAATTTTACTGCACTCTGCTGTACTTCACTGTATTAATTTTACTGCACTATGCTGTACTTCACTGTATTAATTTTATTGCACTCTGCTGTACCTCACTGTATCAATTTTACTGCACTCTGCTGTACTTCACTGTATTAATTTTACTGCACTCTGCTGTACTTCACTGTATTAATTTCAAAGGAATATTGGCCTTGTGAGGTGGATGTTTTCAAAGTCTGTGTCATTCGGTAGGAAACACTGTCAAGACTATTTGGTTTGAGATTATATCATAGAGAAGTGAGCGAAACTCTTCTACCTTAGAGTTCGCTTTTTGTTGATATCAGTAAATCCTGTTTCAGAGGATTTTCACCTGGTGAATATATCATGGTTCTGAAAATATTTGGACAGTTGTAGGATTACAATATAATTTTGGTAAAGCCGTTTTGTTTCATGTTGTTTCATTTGAATTTTGTCCCAAGTTGCACGAGGGCTACCTTTAGTCGTTTCTAATTTGGAAGTGTGACACTCGAGGAGAAGTGATCACCTCCCACTACCAACTCTTGGGCTACTATTTCAAATAGTGGACACAGTGTAACGGACAGGAATTCAAACTGGAAACACAACAGGTGTATTTTCAATCTTTATTAAGAGAAAAATAAAGAAATATAAATAAGTAATTTCCATAAACTTCTATCAAAAGAAACGTCTACAGAGATAACACGGTGTAACAAAATGTTTACTTTTTATTGTTCCTGGACAGAAAGTGTTATTTCCCAATTGTTTATGTCTAAAGTGAATGGAAAAGACCTATTTTTCTCTTCAACCTTTGCTTTTGTGACATTGGGAGCGTATAATGAAAACATGACGGGAGACTATATTTAGGAGCTGATACGTGGAAGTGATTTACATTACAGTCGCAAATCTCGAAAAACTACTCACTTCTAAACATCTTTGTATAACTTTAGTATAAATGCATGTAAATCTTGATTCATATGCTGTTTTATTCAGACCTTATGTAAATGAAAATGTGCAAATTTGCCCGTTTTTACTTAGAAAATAGGTTAATTTCTAAATTTCATTATCCGGGTCACAAAAGCAAAGTTTGAAGGGAATAATGGCCATTTTCTGTACTTTTACAACATAAGCAATTAAGAAATAACACATACTATCCAGGAACAATATATGTGTTACATAGTGTTATTGTTGAGAATATTTTCGTAAAATCTAATGAGACAAAATATCAAAAACTCTAATACTTAACAAATAGGGTCGTATTTTAGTTATTCATTCTATTAGAGAAGAAAGCGTGGTCATCATAGTAATGAAATGTGGATAATATATTCATGCTAATGAGATATTATCTATAACATAGTAGCCGTTTCTCTGCTTTGAATTTGAACCTGAATATTGGGCAGAAATGTTTTAATTGTTTGTAATTATGTAGGCGTGGTCTTTTAATATTTTTACTGAAACTTAAAACTAAGTAAAAAGAGATATTAACCTGTGATGTCGTTCTGTCTGCAGTTGTTCTATACTTTTAGAAACATATTGTTTATTCACATCAAGTCATGGCTCGTGACGAAGTCTAAATCAGTCTTGAATCTTAATGTTTTAAAATTACATTGCTCGGGTGTGGTCTGATGGTTAGCGTGCTTGGACTGTGAATCCAAGGATTCCGTTGCGCACAAACACGTATCGGAGTTGGTGGTGGGAATCGATGACAAGATGCGTTTCGGTTCGAACTTAGGGGCGGTTACATAAATATAAGACGAGCTAATAACAGAAGTTGATTTGTTGTAAAGACATAGAAAAAGCTATCTGCACTGATTCCATCGCATATATCGAGACTGCTCCATCCCCCAGTAGCACAGCGGTATGTCTGCGGAGTCACACCGCTATAAACTGGGTTTCCATACTCGTGGTGGGTGTCCCATTACGTAACTTTGTGCTTGACTATAAAGAAATAAACTGTAAGCAAATATATCGAGATCCGTTTTTTGTATTTATAAACCACCAAAATTACGACTGAGACAATGTGGCCTCTTAACAAAATTAAAATATGTGGCGTTGGAATAGCAACCATTTCATCCAGAACAAAGTTAAAATATCTGGTCATCACAAATGATTAATTTTATCTATTAGATTTTTTTGCCTATTTCTCAGATATTCACGTAAAGCTACTCAAAGTCCACCTATGTTAATTTTGAAGTTATTGTCTGAAAAAAACCAACTTTTCAGACCGTAAAATGGTATTTGATTGCAACTCTTATAACGTACCTACCGCTCAAATGAGCGGAGCATGTGTTTTGTCGGCCGTAATCGGTGCGCGAACTACGGGTGCTTAGATCCGCACTCCGACTTGCCACCTGGCAGCGTTCAGCCGTTGACGACAACAAATGTAAGATATCTGTCTATGGGAAAATAATTTTATTCAGAAGAAAACTGAAGTATATGGTGATGGAAAAATGGTGACTTTCTTCACAAGAACAGCAAAATATGTGATTGTATAGATACGTTTTCTGGTAAGAATGCGTTATTTAGCTTTAGTGGAATACATATGGGCTATGAAACGTGAGAACATTGTATAAACAACTTGTCTTATCATCTGCTATGGCATATAAAGACAACTATACTACGTATGGAAGTAAAAATGTATCCAGTAAAATACGTCATACTGAGACAACTAAATAATGTATTAATTAAAACAAAATGGTGTAAAACGTATTTCACGATCTGTTTTGGAAAGAACAACCATGTAAGAATGGACTTCGCCACAAGCTAAATAATGGGCCCAGCATGGCCACGTGGGTTAAGACGTTCGACTCGTAATCTGAGGGTCGCGGGTTCGAATCCCGGTCGCACCAAACATGCTCGCCCTTTCAGCCGTGGGGGCATTATAACGTCACGGTCAATTCCACTATTTGCTGGTAAAAGAGTAGCCCAAGAGTTGACGGTGGGTGGTGATGACTAGGTGCCTATCCTCTAGTCTTACACTGCTAAATTACGGACGGCTAGCGCAGATAGCTCTCGTGTGAGTTATGCGCGAAATTAAAAAAACAACGACAACAGCTTAATAATTGGGTGTCAGATACGATACAACTAAATATGGCATGTTAACGTATTACCGTAAAAAGGGATTCTTATAAAGTGGGTCTGAACCCTTTATATACGGGTTTTCGTAAGTACTATTTAGTTAGATTATATTTTCCTATAAGGCCTAAACATAAAAACTCATTCTTTCATGGACTCGCTCATACACAAGTATTATTAAATTTCACTAACTACAACAGCTATCGGATTATGTTACTTAAAACATGGACGAGGAAACAGAAGTTTTATAGTGAATTCTTTAATATTTGAAAAGTTCTACACCGACCATGCACTCCCATTTTTTCAATTTTGCATATAAATGAAAACTATTCGTGTAATTGAATATATAATAAACTGAACAGCTGGACAATACGTTTTTATGGGACTTCTATCAGGGTAGTCGAAGGCAAATGGATACCATACACATTCGAAAGACTTCAGTATTAGTAGTTGCGAAATTCATAATGTCTGACTGTTTAGGTTTAAGAATTATGCCCACTGCGAAGTCTAATTTATTCTCAAAATTTATTACGTATAATTGGCATTAATTAATGGGAGCACTTCGGACTATAAGTAGTAAACCAGGTAATAACTCTGACCATCTGTGAGGGTGGCTGATTATAAATATTCATATCATATCTGGTGTGTATGTGTTAAGAAAGCACCGCTAACTGCAAAATACTGACCTTTACGCATACACGCACTTGCTAGAACAACCTCTCTGTTATATGTCTATACATTTTCTCGTCACTCTGATCTTCCAAATGTTGATTTGTAACTGTTTGGCGATTGAAAACATACATAGCTGTCGAACTTTCAAGAAACTACTTGTAACCTCCGGCTGAAGAATCCATAGACGTAAGGGCTAAGTAGAGTGATAAGTTATGTCTATGAGATGGATATGTTTGTTTTGGAGCACTACTGCTTATTAAACGAAAACCGATACTAAATAATGAGGCAGTAAAAAATAAGGGGATGTTCTGAATAGAAACAGTAACAATAAATCTATTAAGAAACGAACACTTTTCACATTTATGTTGAGCTGAAAATAAATCAAAATTACATGATTTGAAGAAATGGACAGAAGATGTTTTGTACAGTCCAGGTTAGAGGGTGTTCTAGTTTTGTACAGTCCAGGTCAGAGGATGTTCTAGTTTTGTACAGTCCAGGTCAGAGGGTGTTCTAGTTTTGTACAGTACAGGTCAGAGGATGTTCTAGTTTTGTACAGTCCAGGTCAGAGGATGTTCTAGTTTTGTACAGTACAGGTCAGAGGGTGTTCTAGTTTTGTACTGTCCAGGTCAGAGGATGTTCTAGTTTTGTACAGTCCAGGTCAGAGGATGTTCTAGTTTTGTACAGTCCAGGTCAGAGAGTGTTCCAGTTTTGTACAGTTATTAAATAATACCATATTAACTTCATTCAGTCCTAGTTATATAAAGTCCAAGGTAGAGGCTTTATTGATGTTATACAGTCAAAAGTAGAAATTGCATCAATTTTATACAGTTTAGGGAAGAGATTGTATGAGTTTTATACTGTCAGATAGAGGATGTTAGTATCTTCTTTCCGAGGGACCAAATAAAAAACTTAATTCGAAAATAATTCGCAGTTTTGATATAAATTTTTTCTATGATTATGCACGAGAAAATATGTGATATATCAGCAAGATAAACAATAAATTAGTTATTCGTAAGTTTAGAAAGACAATACAAAACTGCCACTAATAGAATATGATATCATTCGTATTTTATTTCGCCAATGACCCTTGACCTTCTGTGTTAATGGTTATCTGCATGTAACATTTACGGTATACTAGTACACCGATTCCCCTTTTGTGTATATAACACACCAATACGTTACTCTGCTAGATCCGACCAGCAATTTTTGGTTGTTTAGTTTGAATTTCACGCAAAGCTACACGAGGGCTTTCTATGCATAGCCGTCCCTAATTTAGCAGTGTAAGACTAAGAAAAAAAGCTAGTCATCACCACTCGAACTCTTGGGCTCTTTCACCAACATATGGGAGTTACTGCCACATTATAACGCCCCACCCGACAGGGCGAGCATGTTTGGTGTGATAGAGATTCGAAACGGCGATCCTTATATTGCAAATCGAAGACTTAACCACCTGGCCTTGTCGGACGACTGACCGGACAGCTGGCAAGTCTTAAATCTGGAATAGCTTATGTTATTAAAATTAAAATAAAACAAAACATGCAACACGGCACACGGAATAATATTGATTTTTAAACAAATACATAACTTCTTTCTGTAACACTTTCACCCATATATTTCTGGTTTCTTTTCTCCACTTTGTAACTAAATTGTCCTGCGTCTGCTTTTCAGGTTCGTAGACGCATACCAACACTTGTGATATTAGAAACGTCATATCGGCCAGTTTACACTTAATCATCTTGAGATATGTTACCTGAATTTTTCTCTTTTTAATCTAACATTTGGTTTTCATTAATAAATTTCACTGAAAGATTTGACCGGTAGATAAAATGACGAAACCTGTGTGTCCCCCGCTGGTACAGCGGTAAGTCTACGGATTTAAAACGCTAAAATCAGGGATTCGATTCCCCTCGGTGGATTGAGCAGATAGCGTAATGTGGCTCTGCTATAAGAACATACACATACACACAATCTGTGACATACCTGAATATTTCAAAACTGTAAGTACCAGTTGACGTTACATTTTCTATTTCCTCGCAGATCTTTTGAAAGGGGGTTCAAATGTCATCTTAAATTCGATAGCTATTCTGTTTTGACACCAAAATATCGAAGATAGCATAAAAGAAGTAAAGAGCTTTCATGTTATGTTCCTTATGAAAAACTGTAGGACGTTGGGTTTTTCTTACGATTTTCTACAAATATTTAATTTTTTGTTTTTAACATCACTGAGTTATTTTAACATGACTGAGTTATTTCTCTGAAGAATCTGTTTCCGATCTTACGATGTGTGGTCAGAGAAAATGTATTCAAAGTAAGTGCCGGTGAACAAGGAAGTTAATTATCAAGTCCCCAAATATATTTGTTAAAACCAAGGTTTATCGCTATAAATAATTCAAAGGCGACTTGTTTATGATCGTAGAATATATTGATACTTGTTATTGGGCCAGACAACATTAAGAAATGGTACAAACTACAGGAAAAGAATCTTATTTTGGTATATTCATTGATATAATAACTTGTTTCTATTTTGTTTTCAATTACCATGGAAACGTATTTCAATTGTCAAAACAGTTGTGGTAATTTCTGTTGCCTGTTTGAGGTTTCCTCACTGAAATTCAACCCTTTCAGAGAGTAAGTGTTAATCATTAGAATGTTAAAGGTAAACAAATGGATAAAGTGACAATAGTTTATAGTGGGTAC